>NW_025853383.1:0-2048 GCF_002878395.1 Capsicum annuum | reverse complement strand
CTCAGCTCCCATGTTCTGTCTAAGGCTGACGGCGACTCTGATGGCTTATCATAAGGCTGACGTTTTATCACATGTAATCATCACTTCTTCCAACTGAATCCCATTCTCTGTTTAAGGATGATGATAAACGTAATAACCATCTGAGTGCTGATGACTTATCAAAAATGTCATCATCTACACTTCTCTTCTATTTGCTTCTATCATTGTTAGTTCTCTTGCCTCTTGAGTTCCACTGTAAAATCAAACATAAAACAATCAAAAACAACAAAGGTTGCTTAAGACTTTGCAATTATTCTCAGTTAAAAGTCTCAAATGTGTTAGCATCTGCTCACTTATCAACACCCTCAACTTGAAATAATTGCTTGTCCTCAAGAAACTAAAATACAACCAAGAGGATACAAAGTACATTCTGCAGTCAGTCATCCATATTATCTCCAAAAATCTTCACCATCTCCAAGGTCAATTAATTTTTAAAACAACTGTGCATATTATTGACGGACAATAATGCGACACACAGGAATCAAGCTATGGCATCAATTCAGCAACAACAACCATGCATGTACCAAGATTACACTATCCAAACAAGTTAGCAACTAGCAACGTAACCAGTGTGCCCTTATAATAAAGAGGTCTCTCCTCACTCATATGTGAACTCAAGTATGTCAATGCGGGGACTGTCAAGAGACACTCACTCTCAGAAAGAAGTTCCAATCAATGTATGCCAAATACGATAAGCTTGCCCTTATTTTCATTACCAAGGTTTTCAGACAGGTAAGATAGGATAACTATAGGTCTTTTTCTTCAGCTTGTAATGTAGGCTAAGAGTTGGTATGATACTCGATGATATTTAAGGTGACTAAGCCTCCTTGGCACTACACTAACTTTTGGGTTCTTACTTATTTACCTTTACCTAATTCTCTCCTTTCTTGATCACACATACTCCAGATGGGTGCGGTCTTTTTGACAATCATTTCTTCTTTTTCACCACTTTTCTTTTCTTATTCTTTTTCCACCGTACCCAGCTTTTTATTCTTTTCTTTTATTCTACCTTTATTCACACTTATTTTACATGACGCACCCCTATGGTAGCCACCCTCAACTTAGGATATTTGTCTAAGTCAAAGTGCATAATGTCCAAGGAGGACCAGGGCTAAAACAGGTTTATTGTGATACAAATAGGAAGGTGATAGGTATAATAAAAAGAATAGGCATTTAGGATCAAAATCGAGATCAAGGGATATTATTTACACATGGAAGGTCATTTAGAATAAAAGTGGACTAATATCAACAACGGCCTATGATGCTTTCCTAACCGCTATCCTACAACTAAGGCAAGACCAACTGGGCAAGTTCTGGATTTAACACACAATGGGAACTTGGTAGTATCTCAAACACACATGGCACAAAGGTACATCACAAACTACTACCCATTAGGTTTATGTAATTGTTTAGCAATGGTTATCATGTTACTAGTACTAATGCCATAACAAGATGCACAGTGGTCACACATAAATGCGTATCACACAGTTGTAAAACAGACCATTAGAAAGGTGTTCAAAAATCAACAAAAATATGTTAACTGCCTAAGTAACTTGTATTTCTCCTAGTCAACTACAACATTTTACAACAAATCACAATATGCCTAAACATGCCTGCTGTACTAGGAATAAGACTTCAGGGAAAAGAGGCACGGCAACAAAAACCCCAAGAGGACATCAACACCCATAAGTAGTCCCTTACTCAACTCAAAATCATGCAATGTCACCAATGCGTCAAACCAAAATAAGAGAGTTAGAAACATACCTGTGCAACCATGGGTGCGAAGATCTGATGTCAATCACATAATACAAATACAAACAATAAAATACCTTGGGTTGCCTCCCAAGCAGCGCCTAATTTAGTGTCATGGCACGACCCAACTCAGCTCTTTCTTCTACCTTATGTAAAGCCCCAAAAAATAGGTCCCGAAGCGTCACACGGTGCTTGAGGCTATGAGTAGGTCCAAGCTAACCCTTTGAGCCATTTTCATTCAGTTCAACACAAATCAA
>NW_025853382.1:0-1759 GCF_002878395.1 Capsicum annuum | reverse complement strand
GAATGTCATAGAACTTCCTCTACTTTGTTAATCTGCCATGGTTCCCATGACCATAGCTAAGGAAATTAGCCGCTCATAGTTATGAGATCAATCATGGAGTCCACTAAAAATTTTATAGAACCAATCTCACAATAATGAAAGAAAAAATCCCAAAGTCTTAAATTGAATAACAAACCAAAAACAATACAATCCCAAGATCAAAAGTCAATCTTGGAATCAAAAGATATTTGTAACCTTATCCCAAAGTGCCTATACTAGAATACCCTTACTATACAAATCCTAAAGGTTATTTATAGATTATAGGATACTATAGAAATTAAATCCTAAATCAAATAGGAAAACTTGACTAAAGATACATAATACAGACTACAAACATCATAGGAGTAGGTGTAGGTTGCATGGAAACCCTAGGGAATTATTTCAAAATGATCTAGAAAAGTTGAGGTTAGTGTCCACTTAATTAGGTCACATATGACCCGTATGTACCACATAAGGACTGTATGTGCTACATACTAACCGTATGTGCCCTTAGAAAGTGATAGAGTCTTGTTTTTAATGCTTTTGAACCTCTGGACTTTATGTTTTGACACCTACTTTAGTCACATACACTCTGTAAGTGGCACTTGCGCCCATAAATGCCTCAATAAGTAGCCAAAAGCTCCAGTTTTCTTCCTTTTCTTCAATTTAGAATCCAAAACCTAGTTTACTACAAAATCACATCTAAAACACATCAAATCCAATAAAATAGGCTTAAGTACATGCATATTCTCTATGTTTAAGCATCATAAGTGCTATGAATTCATAACACATCATAGAGCAGATGCCAGGATATGCTAAATTCATAAAGGACCTTGTAACAAAGAAGGGAGAAGTTAGTTATGAGCCCATGGGCAATCTTTATCATTATAGTTCCATTGCTACTAGATCAGTAGTACAGAAGAAAGCTGATCTGGGACAATTCACCATCCCATATACAATTGGAGCATTTAGCTTTAATAAAGTGGTCTGTGATTTAGGGGCCAGTATCAACCTCACGCCATTAGCAATATTCAAGCAGTTGGGTATAGGGACTCTTAAATCAATATCTATGCAGTTATTAATAGCCGGTGGGCATTCTCTATGATGTGCTTGTGAAAGTGGCTAGCTTTATATTCGTTGTAGATTTTGTAATCATCAATTATGAAGTGGACTTTAAAGTTCCCATAATCTTAGTAGGCCACTTTTATTAACTTTGAGAGTATTGGTTGTATGGAGTGGAATGAGCTAAAATTTTGGCTCAGTAATGAAGAAGTTAGTTTCAATGTCTGCCAATCTATTAAACAACCGAGAGGATGAGTGTAGTCTTGGCTATTGATGTAATTGATTAAGTTGATCTGGATCTAGAGAACCGATCCCTTAAATAATCTCTATGTCTGTGAGGCATGTACTTCTCCAAGAACATCTTAAAGAATTGAGTCCATGTAAAAGAAAAAGATACCACTGGTCTAGAATCTATATAACCTCTCCACCAATGTCGAGTAGCCAAGTACAACTAAAATATTGTGTAATCCACACCATAAGTCTCAGATTGGCCCAAATTATGGAGCCTATCCTCACAAACAATCATAAAATCATATGAATCCTCGCTTGGAGCACCAGAAAACCTAAGTGGATCCAGTTTTAAGAATTTTCCCAATATCTTTTACTCCTTAATAGACATAGTAGGTTAGGCAACCACTGGCTGAGCAACTACTGGTTGAGAAATCACTGATGGAGGCGG
>NW_025853381.1:0-4757 GCF_002878395.1 Capsicum annuum | reverse complement strand
CATCCACATCAGACTTACAAGCCATTGAAGTATACCCTTGTGACCCAACTACTTTTAATTTTTCTAAATTTATCACTGCAAATTGCTTTGTAAGCAACCTAAAATCCGTTCTGAGCTGTGCAACTTCTTGTTCGACCAAATTATCACCAACTTTGTAGTGACTAGTAGCCTTAATATCATATGTACCAGTACCTCTATCAACTTCCTGAGTGTTCCATACCTGATTAGTGACAAAGATCTTATCTAACATTTCCCGAGCCATATCCCAACAAATATGCGTAAGTCCACCTCCATATATTGTGTGAGCCATCGCCCTAGAATCTATATTCAAGGATCTATAGAATATCCTTAGCAAATCAGACCCTAGAATTTAGTGATTTGGTACCATTCTTAACTTTTTTTTAAACCAAAACCATGCATCATAATAGACTCGATGGAAAACTACCTAAAGTTATAGATTTCATCTTTCCTCTATAGCATCTTGGCAGGCAGAAAGACGTTGATTAAAAATTGTCTACAGGACTCGTTCAAAGTCATTATTGACCCTCTATGAAGTTCCCCTTACCACAATAATGCTTCTCTTATCAAGTAGAACGGGAACAACCTCAAACTCAATACTTCCTGATCCACCCCCAAAATAGTATAGAGAGTGAAAATCCCATTAAAATTGGCAAGATGCATGTTTGTATCCTCTGTCGACAACACTGAAAACATACCTTTTAGATTCAGCACCTAGATAATTGCACTAGTATTATCAAACATAACTTTTGGGGGTAAAGTTGGAGGACTAATGGATATTATATCAACAGACTCAATATATTCTATATCCTCATATTCATCATATGGTGGTAGATACTGATATACAAGGATCACTCAAGCTCTATCTCAATTATCGTCAAGTGCTTCTTAATGATCAGCTACTAGTTTTAACCTGGATAGCTATGCCTGTTGAGATAACCGGGCTTCCTCAGCCGTTTTTCTCTATTGTTCAGCATTCTCTGCTAACATCAACTCTGTCAGTCTATGGTACATCAAGAGGTTCATTGTGAACCCCTTCTAAAATTCCTACCCATACTTACTCACTCATCATATGATTAGGCTGTTGTAGTCTTTCTGGTTCATGATTCAATGGGAGCAAGGGATTTCCTTGAATCCTAGTGTTAGACATAAACTAGCATATGAACAAATAAAATAGAAAATAAAAACCCAAAACATCAGCAAATCCTACTAACAACACAACACCATATTCCCTAGCAACGGTGCCAAAATTTGATGTTGCCTAAAACTAACCTCCAAAAAAAATATGTTGTAGTTGATATCAAATATATTAAACCAAACCAAGTTAAGGTCAAACCCATGAGGAATGTATTGAATTATATTTTGAATTTAATGAAATCACAAGTAGTATGGAAATGTAAATGGGGGATTTGGAAGTTACATTAACACGTAATTGAACTTGAGTGCTTGAGGTTGTAAAAAATAGACGAAGAACACAAGGATTGTATTCCCCCTCGTTTCTAACTCTGTAAGATTCTCATTTTCAACTCACCTCTCCTATAGCTCTTTATCCAAAGTCTGACAAGTTATGTATTATCAACCTCCATACAAATGCATTAATAAATCTCACCCCTCACCTTTTGATTCTTAGGGTGTCACCTTACTATACCTTGTCCCTGACCCTAGTACAACAATCACCTTTTCGGTCTCAAGTTGATTAGACGAGGGTTGATAGCCTCGAATCATTGTTGTAACCTTTTTTTCCCATTCTCAAACTCCCTTGTAAGGATCATCTCAAATAATGGGAATTCACAATCTTCTGGAGTAGCTTAGCATGTAATTAATATGAATAAGATCATAATACACACGGCAACAACCAAATAGATAAATCTCCCACTCCCTTTACATTATTAATCCGCCAAGGTTCCCACAAGCCTAGTTAAGGAAATTAACTAATCATGTTTATGCAACAATCCATGGAAATTAATGAATAAGACATGTAATTAATTTCACAAAGAAGAAAGAATAAAATCCAAAATCTCCAACTGAATATGAAATCAAAAACCCAAGAACAAAAATATCAAGTATCACGAAGTCAATGTAAGGAAAAATATCAAAAATTACATAATCTGATAAAAACATAACCCAAAGTTATTTGTAGTATCTCAAAATAAAAAAGGAAACCTAATTAAAATAAAATAGGAAAACTTTGTCGGAAGAGGTTACGCCTTTAGCAAAGAGTTGTTCAGTTTGGTTATGACTCATTACCCATTGTCATATCTCTCTTCAGGATTTAGTGGTTACAACTTGTAGTGTTACCATATAAGTCGTATGCCGCTAATCTTCATCACTCCAGTAGCTTTTTACCTTCAGGTCTCTTGAATCTGTTATCCTTATGACTCCTCTCCATGATTCATAGTCCATCCTTACACTCGTGGTCTTTACTCGCTACCACTAGAATTTCAACCTTCAATAGTTTACATTGTTCACAGTACGGCTTCATTCTAAGAGTTGTAGTCTAACCTTACAACTCATAGTTTTATATGACTTAGATCCTTTAGTTCAGCCTTTGCTACTAGGAGTTGTAATATGACTTAACGACTTGTAGCTTGACCAGTACTTTAACTTTTTAGAATTTTCGTCTCTCCTTTTTAGTCTAACACCACTTTCGACCTATTTTACCTAGAAAACACATGATACATACATTATATCTGATGAAATAGCCTAAGTCAATACATATTTTCACCATTTCAGTCAAAAGATTATGGATGTAGATGGAAAGTGTAAAAAGTAAATAAGGGGGAGAGGTTGTAAGAGTAGTATTAGTGGTAACAATTACTGGCAAATAAGGTTGTTATCAGTATGACACAATCACTAGGATTATGTTCCCCTTGACTTCATAACTCTATAGACTTATCATTCTCATCAAACTATCTTGGTGTCTTGCATACAGTATATAACAAGTTATGTATCACCTAACCATCTTGGTTTGGGTGAATTTAACTTATCTCCTCTCGATCTTAGAGTGTCGTATCACTAACCATTATCATGTATCATAAATTAACTATCTCCTCTTAGTCATAAGTTAATTTGTTAAAGGTTGGTGGTGTCAAATTACTTTTGTGATCCTCTTTACCTAATCTCAACCTCTCTCCCGAGTTAGTATCAATTATAGGTAGGTGATGTGGCCTAAACTACCCCTCCTTATAAGGATAAAGCAGTCACTATCAAATTATAGTAGCCAACTAGGTTGGGGTCAATCCTATTGTGAATAAGTCAAAAATCCTTCTAGAACCTGTTGAAATCACTAGGTAGTGCAAAAAAGTTAAAATGGAGGATTTGCAATAACTAGCAATAAGTAACAAGAATTGGATGCTTTTGTTTGTAAATTATCTAAGACGAACACTAGGTTTCTGTTCCCCCTAGCTTCTAACTCCATAGACTGATTGTGTATTCTTGAATTATTCTAGTACCTTTCATGCATAATCTGATAATTTATGTACCATCAACTGTTTTGTGGACTCATTGACGGATTTCACCCTTTTCGTTTGGAGCTCAAGGTGTCGCTTTACTAACCCTTATCCTAGATCCCAGCTAACTTTCATCTTTTGAGTCTCAAGTCATTAGATAAAATATAATCATCTTACGTAGATGATACTGATTAGCCTAGATCAATAATTAATCTCCAAATTACTATTGTGATCATCTTTTCCTTCCCTATACCTTACTTGTAAAGGAAATAGTAAATTTAGGTGTGATATTAACGTTTACCACCTCCAAGAAATTAATAAGAATGATGAAAACCCAATACATGCAAGAATCTTTATCTAGAAAGACATGGAACTTCATCTACTTTGTTAATCTGCTAGGGTTTCCAAGATCTTAGCTACAGGAATTAGCTGCTCATAGTTATCAGATCAATTATGGAATCCACAAATAAAATTACAGAATCAATCTCACAATAATTAAAGAAAAAATCTCACAGTCATAAATTGAATAACAATCCAAGAACAATAAGAGAATATGGTGTGTAAACTTAGCCCCAAAGGGCCTCTCTCATCCTCTCTAGCATATAACCAAGTCTAAAGGGTATTTATAGAATACAAGAAACCCTAGAAATCAAATCCTAAATAAAATAAGAAAACTTGACCAAACGTACATAATAAAGACTATAAACATCATAGGAGTGTATGTAGGTTCATAGAAACCATAGGAAACAATTTCTAAATGATTCAAAAAATTAAAGTTGGTGACCACTTAATAAGGTCACCTATGGACCGTATGTACCACATACGGACCATATATGGTCCTTAGTAAGTTAAAGACCTCCTACACAGCTCCTAAAACTCTCTGGACTTTACCCTACTAAACTTACTAAGGACACCTACGGACCTAGGTGCCCCTGGTAAGTGACAAAGTCCTCTTTTTCTTGATTTTGAGACTCTAAACTTCAAGTTCTGATACCTACTTAAGTAAGTGGCACCTACTCCCAGTAAGTGCCCAAGTAAGTGGCCCAAAACTTCAAATATTTTTCCTTTTCTTCCGTTTAGAATCCAAAACCTAGATTTTCTTCCGTTTGGCATCCAAAACCAAGTTTTTCTTTCGTTGAGCATCCCAAACCTAGTTTCCTAAAAAATCACTCACAAAACGCATCAAATCCAACAAAATAGCCTTAAGTACATGCGTATTCTCCAGTTTAAGCATAATAAATACTATGAATCCATAGCATATCAATACTCTCAACTTAGAGCATTGCATGT
>NW_025853380.1:0-4307 GCF_002878395.1 Capsicum annuum | reverse complement strand
TATTATGTATGGGAAATTAAATTTTTCTATTTTAATTAGGATTTGATTTTCAGGATTTCTTGTAATCTATAAATACCTTTAAGGCTTTAGTTAGTTTATTCATTTAGTTGTTAATAAATATTCAGAGGTAGGACCTTGGGGGCTATCCTATACTCTCATTGTTCTTGGTTTATTTTTGGTTTGTTATTAAATTCACTACTTTGGGATTTCTTCTTTTATTATTGTGAGATTGATTTTGTAATTTTGTCTGTGGATTCTATGATTGATCTCATAACTATGAGCGACTAATTCCGTTAGATAGGGTTATGGGAACCCTGATGGACTAATAAAGTAAAGGAAGTGCCAAGGCGTTATAGATAATAATTTTTGCATGTATTGTGTTTTCTTCACTTTGATTGCTTTCTTAACAGGTGCACATGTAGGATCCCGCCTAGATTATTTCTATTCACTCCAAAAGAGGAGTAGTGACTAGGAATAGAAGATCATAATAGTAATTTGAAGTTTAATTGTTGATCCACACTAATAAATATTATCTAAGTATGATGGTTAAATATCATCTAGTAACTAGAAACCCAAAAGGTGATAGTTAACTGGGATCTAGGATAAGGGTTAGTAAGGAGACATCCTAATACTTAAAAGGTAAAAGGTGAAATCTATCAACTAGTCCAAAAGACAGTTGATGGTACATAACTTATCAGATTCTGCATGGAAGATATCACAATAGTTAGACGGTGCACAATAAATATACGGAGTTAAAATCTATGGGGAAACAAGCCTAATGTTCATCTTAGGTTGTTTATAACCAAAAGCAACCAATTCTTGTCCCTTTTATTATTTAGTAAATCCCCCTTTTTACTTTTCTGTAGAACCCGACTACTTCAAGAAGTTTGATAGATATATCCATCCTATTCTATATGGGATCGACCCCAACCTAGTTGGATTACTATATTTGACAGCGACTGCTTTATCCTTCTAAGGAGGGGTAGTTTGGGCATTATTAATCATTGTACTTGAACCAAAACTCATTTCACTAATATCATAATAAATATAAATAAATTACTGGGTTTATCATAATTAGTATCAACTCCCAACATCAAACCATCATGACCGTTAGGTATCGAAACTCCTTAAATCCCATAATAAGCATTTCAAAATGTAAAACAAGCATATAAAGATCTACAAAAACTAGATCAAGTCTTGACCTAAGGTGGACCGGGGGGCCTATTTCTATCCCCAAAATCGATTATAAGACAAATTCTACCTTGGACCAAGATAAGGTATCTAAATCTACTCTTAAATATTTAAAAAGCCTTAAATAGTCCTAAGATAGCAATTTATCCTCAAACATGAGCAACTAAGTCATTAATCCTAAAATTATGGTTTTAAGGTAGCCTAAATGGTCCAGCTAACCAACATATTATCAATCACACTTCAAAAACCTTTATACTATCCCATATCTATCATATTATCAATACTCATACAATGAAATATCTCAATCTATGAAGAGGTTAAACCTAGCCTACCTGAACATCAAAAAAAAGCCCAAAGAATCGCTAAACCAATGATTTTACTTTTCAAAAAGCTTCCACAAGGTGACACACTATAAAAATCACAATCTACTCATCAAAATAATAACATCAATACCTATATTACTCTTTTGTGCTTTAGGTCCAAAAATCACGTAAAATCCTATATGGGGCCCATTTACCGAATCATACATTTGAAACCGCCACAAAGACACTCCATGCTCAAGGAACATTTACCCTCAACAATGGGTGAATTTTGATCTCTAATGGTGCTAAAATCAAGACACCGAGCTCTCAGGAATTTTAGAAGAAAAAGAAGGATTTAATCCAAAAATAGATGGAAGCTTACCAAAATTTGAAAGAGGAACGCATAAATAATCTTCACCCAACCTCCAAAATAACCCACAAATATTTTTCCCAAAATTTCCCACTTTTTAGGGTTCTAATATCTTGGGAATGGATGAATATTGGAGAAAAATAACTAAGTGCGGTATTTATACCCTTCCCAGGTGCACGAGTATCGCTTAAGCAAACTTCAGGTTGCCTAAGCGATACTTTTTATCTGACGGGCTTGTCGTTGGCACAATTTGTTGATCATTCACACGATAGCTAGTTTTCTGAGAAAATATCATATATATGACACCATTATTGCTTAGACGATAGCCCTGCCACTATCAAGCCATTCACTAAATCGACAAAATGTGTCACTTAAGTGATACTTGATGAGGTCTGGCAGATTTCTTAAGCTATCAGAGACATCACTTAAGTGATTCACCATCACATGTTAAGACTTGGAATTCTTCCAAATCTCTGCCAACCCCTAGGGATTTATCCAAAATCCCATATACGTAAACAAAACTATGCTACCCTATCAAATTTAACATTTTAGACTCAATGGCATAGTCGAAATCTTAATCCAAGGTTGCTCTTATGAAAAGTGGGTCCCACACCCCACTTGTCATTTTTCTTAACTTTCGACCAATGGCCTAAAGTTAGTCTAGGAGCCTCGAGACCTAGACCAAGGGTCCCCTAGCCTAAAATTGATGTTCCAGAGCTATTGGAACAGTCAAAATTGGCATACAAAGTTGTTTGATTAAAGTTTTTGCCTGGTAGCCAATTTAAACTATCAAAGACTTCAAAATAAGGAATTGGATCTAAAAACCAAATGAACTGCCCGATAATGGAATTGTCAGTTTATCAGTTTTCGATTCAATTCCATTTTACATGTTATTGGTTTAGTTTATCAGTTTTTGATTTTTAAATATGTAAAACTAATAACCAACCAATAAGATATTTTCTTATCAGTTTTGGTTTATAAGTTTTTGGTCCTTAACGGTTCGATTTTTGGTTTATCCAATAATAAAATTCTTATAAAATAGAAATAGTAACAACTAACATAAAAAAAAAATCTTAATTACCGCCAAAACCTATGCAATGCATTTAGTTTACAAGAATCTTCAAACTTGAACTGAATGTTAGTTAGGAAAAAAATTAAATCCTAATTGTTGGAAGTTATTAATGCTTCAAGCTTTTTATTACGATAATAGCCGAACTTTATATTGTGCCTTTGTTTCCCTAAATAGGTTAATACTTTTTGAATCACTGAATTATGAATTAGTAGTGCATATAATCTATATACATACACATATCTATCTATCCATAGAGAGAGAAATTTAAATATATAACATAAATAGGGATAAAACAATAACTTAGTGTATCCTTATTGAGTTACCATTTTAACCGACAACCCAATAAGCTAAAACCGATACAGAACCATTTACCCAATAAATTTTTTTATAAAACCAATAAAAACCGTTAACCCGATAACCTAATAATATTTTTATCGATTGGTTCGATTTTTGCACAGCCCTAGGGGCAGCTATAGGAAAGCTCTAAACAATTAAAATAGGTGGAAATACAAAAAATACCTAGAGAGTCATTACAATTATTTCCATGTATTGCAATTCTCAAAAGTTTCCTGGTACAAATGTGAAACAACTCCATCTTAATAGTTTCTTATGCTTTGAGAAATGGGTTCTATAATGACTTTCTCTAGTTATGTTGGTAACTTTTTCTTGTTAATTTATTAGGACCTATTTCTTGAATCATCCATCTCCATTCTTTCTTGTTCATATAGATTATTTCTTGTTTATAGTTTGTCATTCATCAAAACACCACATGATCTTGAATGTATATTTAAGTATCAGGATATTAAAAAAATATACCTTCTTTGATAATAACAAACTTATAACAACTTTGTATGTCTGCAATCTTCATAAGCTCATGAAGTGAAGTTTTACCTTACGCCAGCTTCTGTGTTGACGATCTCCCCTAAGATCCAATTATTTTGTTGTCAACAGTTATAGCTTCATGATCTTACAAATAGGTTCACTATAGAAGATTTTTATGCTTTTAGTAGTTCACCCTCGATTTTAGAAAGGTTTGTAACTTGTGTGAGTCAGTAGGCCTCAATAAGTTTAGTCTTTTCTCATTTGTATAAGATAGATTGATTTTCATGACTAAGAAAAGTTATATAAGCTTACTTATTCATCGATGAGGACTGCCTTCCATATGTTTTACCTTTTAGGAGACTAGGTTTGAGAATTTATCCTTTTTATTTGTGTTACAATGAACCTATTTTGGTCGTGGTCCTCTTTGGACATTGTACACCTTAACTAAGACAAATTGATTAAGTTGAGAGTGGTTATCATAAGGGTGTGTAATGTAAAGTGGGTGTGAAAAGGGGTAAAATAAGATTAAAAAAATAAAGTTGGGTGTGGT
>NW_025853379.1:0-1318 GCF_002878395.1 Capsicum annuum | reverse complement strand
CATATAACAATGGCTAATGCACGTAATTGAGTACGGGGTGTTACAAAGAGATTCTTGGGGGAACTTCGTTGTGCTCAAGAGGGGTATATTCTTCATTGTGACAGTCAAAGTGCCATGCATCTTGACAAGAATTCTACATTTCATGGTCGATCCAAACACATTGATGTGAGATACCATTGAATTCAGGATGTGTTGGATTCTAAGTTGCTTGAACTTGAGAAGATTCATACGAATGATAATGGTTCCGACATGATGACTAAAGCTTTTACAAGAGAGAAGTTTGAAGATTGTTGCATGATTGTCGGAATGACGGTCTCCTCCACATAGTTGGGGGAGAATTGTTCGGTTATTGGGCCTTTTTTCCTTCCTATGTGGATAAATAAAGCCCAATTTGGACCAACCCACTTTTGCCCATAGGCCCTATGGGGTATATATATGTTGATATTTTTAGGTCTTATTCACCATCACAAAGGAGAGTTTTCAGCAGCCAAAGAGAAAAAAAAGCTGATTTTCGCCCAAAAATTTCAGCCATAGCTGTCAACTTCAAATTATGATTTTCGCTTCGTTTCTTGTCCGATTGAGCTGATTTTTGGACTGCTTGTTCCTCTCATCTCAATATTTGATTAGGAACTAACAGAGATTGATTTGGTGGACTTTAGCTCCCAATCTTCATTCTCGAGTAGTAGCTGCGTTTTGATGTTTTCGCTCCTTTATTTCTCTAGTGTTTGGTGTTGTGGTTTATGTATTGTTGCTTGTTGTTTGGCACTTGTTTGGTGGCCTTTTTGGAGAACAATATTGTAACTCTTTGGTGATTATAGTGGAGATTTTGGTCCCGTAATTTTTTACTCTTCATATTGTAAGGTTTTCCACGTAAATTTGGTGTCTCTTGTTCTTGATTTTATTTTTGCCTTACCGTATTTGTGTGGTTGATTTACTTGCTTCCATATTATTTTATTTTGCTTGGATTTGCTTGTCTCCTCTTGGTTCAAGTTGAAAGGAAAAATTTAGACGAGCATTCTTCCACTGCTACCCGTTTGGGCATTTTGATTGTGCCCTTGCCTTTCCCAACAAAAATAGTGCTTTAAGTGATTTATCCAAAAAAAAAAAAAAGACAGCTCGGTGCACTAAAGTGTCCGCTATGTGCAAGGTCCAGAAAAGAGTTCCACCACAAGATCAGGATCTACTGTGCACAGTCTTACCTTACATTTCTGTCCGAGGCTGTTTCCAGGCTTGAACACGTGATCTTCTAATAACATGACAACAACTTTATTAGCTACTAGCATGAACGTTGATACCGTACATGTGATATAGCTTTTTT
>NW_025853378.1:0-1728 GCF_002878395.1 Capsicum annuum | reverse complement strand
TTTAATGGTGTGTAGCACCCTACACTCATAAGGATGAGCCTATAAGGCATTTAGGAATATTTCATTTTCTTGGTATTCTATTTTCAAGCTTGGAGTCTCAATCCTGGAATCTCCTCTAATCATTATTAGTTCGTCTTTCAGATTATGTCTCGTAGATCAGAAACATAAGAAAATTCTTCTATCCTATCCAAGGGTGATACTGAAGGGGTGCATCCTAATTTTGGGGTTTATCTTTATTATCATGGTCCTATACCTGATAATTCTAGAGTTCCACCAATTTCTACTAGTCCTCCTTAGGGCGAGGTGACTAATACTAAATTTTGTCAGTCTATTCATTCTATTGGAAAATTGGTCTCTGCTTAGGCTGAGCGGTATATGTTTGGTTCTTTGTCCATCAAGGCCACAAGGGTTGGCCAATTTTTAAAGATAAGTCCTCCCACTTTTTCTGGAGTGAAGGTGAAAGAGGATCCACAGGGCTTTTTAGATAAAATGAATTGATATTTCTAGTGATGCAGGCTACAAATATAGAGGGTGTTACCTTTACAACTTATCATCTCAAAGAGGTTATATATCAGAGGTATAAAGAGTGGGATAAGGATAATGGATATATGGAGGAGTCATCCTTATGGGATGCCTTCTCAGGTACTTTTCTTGATTATTTCTTTCCCTAAGAGTTGAAGGAAGCAAGGATGGAGGAGTTTGTGAACTTCAAGTAGAGGGGAATGTCTTTCAAGGCATATTTCTTAAAGTTTCATCAATTGTCAAGGTATGCTCCTAATTTAGTGGCTGATATGCGGGCTAGAATGAGAAAGTTCACTTCTAGGTTAAATTGGGATTTGATTTTGGAGACCAAGACGGCCTTACTGATTTAGGATATGGACATCTCTAGGTTGACTGTTCATATGTAATAAATGGAGGATGAAAAGAGAAAGTAAGCGGAGTTTGGGGATATGCAGGGTAAGAGGAGCAGGTTTTTTATCCAGGGAGGTGCTTTGTCTAAGGGTGGTCAAGATGGTGGAAAATGGAAGAAAAAAAGTGGGGGAGTTGTAGTTCTTACTCTACTGCTAGTACTTCTTACCAGTCGAGCGACAAGCGTCATTATGGTGGTGATAATTTTTAGGTGTAGGGTGTCCAATCTCAGGCTAGTGGAGTACGTCCAGGCAAGCCACTGACCTAGGGATTATCCAGTTAATAAGGTTGCTACGAGAAAGAATAAGATTCATGTGGCTTCATCTTTTGCTCCTACACCTGGTGGTGTTATATCTGCTTCTAGTTCTAGTGTTGGTCAGAACAGGTTGTATGCTTTGGCATCTCAATAGGAATTTGAGGCATCACCTGATGTTGTTACTGGTATGTTACCGCTTTTCTCTTGTGATGTATATTATTTACTTGATTCGAGGTCCAATCTCTCCTATATGACTCCTTATATGGCTGTATCTTTTGGTTTTGAATCGAAAATATTTTGGATCCTTTTTCTATTTTGACACAAGTAGGTAACTCGATTATTACTAGGATAGTCTATAGGGGGTGTGGTATCTATTGGTGGCAAATAAACTTTGGTAGATCTATTTGAGATGGATATGGTGTATTTTGATGTCATTCTAGGCATGGATTGGTTACACTCTTGTTACACGTCCTTGGATTATCGAACCTAGAGGGGTATCTTTAGGGTCCCTAGTGAGCCAATTATAGAATAGAAGGGTGTTTCTTTTGCTCCTAGGGGAAGGT
>NW_025853377.1:0-3435 GCF_002878395.1 Capsicum annuum | reverse complement strand
TCAATGCCATAACAATGAAGTAGGAACTTATTTGTATATCAATGAAACGTTTTGGAGTCATTAATAGCACATGGATCTTGTTTGAGTAACCGGATACCTTCTGACATTCATTAGTGCAATAAACATGTAAGATTTGAAAAACAAGTAAGTATTGAAATGTCTTGACATCTTGTAGGGTAGAAACAATTTCATTGGTAACGTAGGACATCATACAAAACCATTATGGATCACATGTTACTGAATAACTTTGGAAACTTTCTTAATAGAACAATTGTTCACTTTCATGCCAATGATATGGTATAGAGTATGCTTTACATACCTAACTGTCAACCTTCAATACTATTCCTAAATGGACTTCTCGTCTTTTCGGATTACTTATCTACAATGAACATATACAGCAATCTAGTATTAGCAACCAAACATCACAATTCAATTATTTGAATTCACCAAACTAGTGGTTAAGTAGTAAGACTTAATTACACCATAAAGGGTGTCACTTTAACCCTCTTATACTCCAATTACATTCACATTCCATGCATATTCATACAACATCCTCCAATATCAAATTTGGATTCATTTATCCTTCTAACCAATCCATTAAACCAAATTGAGCCATAGACATAAATAATCATCAATTCACTAGTATATCACCATATCCACATTCCACAACTCAATTACCATATCCACCTTCCATAACTCAATTACCATTTCCACCTTCCACAATTCAATACAACCAAACCATGCAAAATAGTCCATAACCCTATTTCTATCACATTTCAATAACAACCAATACATATAATCCTCTATCACATTTATACATATGGAAAAGAACAAAGGCAAACAATATTCATACCTTAGAATTCACCTCTTGATTATGCAATCCTATTTGCACAAATAATAGGTGCTCAAAGCTCTCGAGGTGACAAACGCAGTTAACGGATTACTTTGAAATTTCTACGGTTGAATCAAAAGTAATTTAAAGGTCAAATTTGGCTAGGGTTTGTTCTTCCTCAATGATTAATGATAAAAATGAGTTTTTAAACTCATATACATGTATATATACACATATTCCCGTCCATAATATAATAGGAAATGATCAAAATGCCTTTAAAATTTAAATAATGTCAAATCTGTCCTTTGGTGGACTATTTTGATAAGCTAAAGTAGATCGACCATAACTCTTTGCTCTGATATCGGATTTGGGTGAAATTGGTATCGTTGGAAGTATAATTCAAAGGTCTTTAATTTCATATAAAGTAGGACACCCAGTCCATCCTGTACAAGGAGTTATGGTTGTTTGAAGTTGACTCTAAAAATCTATTTTGATAGGCTGAAGTAAAACGAGTATAACTCCTTACTCAAACGTTGGATTTGGATGAAACCAATTGCATTGGAAAGAAGACTCAAAAATATTTCTTTTCATAGGTCGCAGCTCTCCCCTTCATTATATTAAAGGAGTTATGATCATTCAAAGTTGACCCAAAAATTCTGCTGGCCTCAGTAGTTTGTGTACAGGAAATTTTCCTGCACATTTACTATTCCCAAATATCCCGGCCACCGTTTTATAGTTTCGAATGTGCTCGATTATATCCAAAACCTATACGTTTTTGGAAATCTTTATATCGTTGGAAAGCTTATTCAATAACCTTCGCATGAAATCATCGATGGGCAAATTCCGGTATAAATAAAATAAAAAAATTAATTTCATATAAATAAGACCAATACACATACTTGAATACGCCAATACACATACTTGAATACGGGGTGTTACAGATATGCAAGTGTGCATATGCATGGACAATAACAGACTGAGTAACATGAGTGTAAGACCCCGCATAATCCTAATCGCCTGAGTCCTTTAAGGCATGCCAAAAAAGGTCCTAGACTTAGAAAATTTCAGCCAAGTGTTAGGACTTAGTCATTTCTAAAGCCCTCAAACTTTGAGAAATTTATTTACAACCTTCCTGACCTTAGAAAGTTAGTTTTTAAGTTGATTCATGATTGGAGAAGTCAATAGTATATCTCGGGAGAGTTTTGAAATTTTTGAACAAGCTTAAGGGCGTGTTTGAAACTCCAAAATAGTGGCTCAGGCGATTAGCCCGCGACGCCCTGCCCAGTCCGATGCTGGGGTAAGCCCGCGATACAGACCGTGGCGCCACGCCAAGAGCAGCGCTCCAAATCCCGCAGTGCCCTGGCCAGTTCGATCCAGGTAATTTCTGCAATTTTATTCCACATTTTAAAGGGCAAATGAGTCATTTTCCCTTTACCCAATAGCTCCATAACACAGGATTAAAGCCCCAAATAGCATAATTGATTATCCTTTTCACAAAATCCTCTAAAAAAAAGCCCTAGCTTTATCAAGTTCAAGAATCAAGTCTCAAGAACTCACCACAAACTCCACAAAATTAACAATCAAGTTATGTTAGTTATTTATCCTAGGGTTCCCTCCACCCTTGGAGTTCAAGAACCTCTTTTAAATTACAAGATGATTGCTTTCATGGATTTCATGTTGAATTTGATTGTATTCATGATTATGATGTTGTTTGGGTTTCTAATCCATGTTTTATGAAATGATTCATGTGAAGTAATTAACCTATGTATAGTCATATGGATTTATGATAAAAGTCCCTTGAAATTGTGAGTTTGGATTGTAATCATGATGCCTACATGTTTATTATCATTATGAGCATAAACTATGCTCCTCAAATGTTTGATAAAATATTCATGTGGGTTGAATTTAAATAGAGAAATCCTAACATGTTAGCATGTATACAAGTTTCTACCATGTATGTTTGTTAAAATGCCTTAATGATGAACTGTGATAAAGTGGCTAGTTATCATACTTTCACGATTGTGCTATGTTTTACTTTCAATGCTATCGAGTCCTGGGGGTATTCAATACCCAAAATCTAGCTGTTTACTTAGAATTTCAGTAGCTATAGAATAGGCTCAGTGATGTCACATACAGTACTATTCAGTCAGTTATAGAACTCAGTGTATTCAGTTAGTTAACAAAACCCAGTGAACTCAGTCCAGTTCAGTCAGTTAGCACGATCAGTAACAGTTCAATCAAGCCTAGTACAATCTAGAAATCAGTTAAGTGTTCTTTCAGTTGGGAGTAGGATTTAGCACCGAGCGAACCCAGGGATGGGGGCATTCCTGCCAGTATAGGATTTGATCATTAGTAGCAATCCCTACATTACAGAACTATGTGTCCAGCATAGTTTGAGATATCTTCCTACCAGATAAGGGTTGACCATTCTCGTATGGGTTTTCTTGCCAGTGAGGGTTGACGAAATGTCTTCCTGCAAGATAGGGTTAACTGATAACTGATGTTAGTATCTCTTGGCAAGGTGCTAACACCCTTTCTTCTGGGGTCACATGTTAGACCACAACTCAGTTCATAATCAGGGTATGTCAGTTAGATGAACACCT
>NW_025853376.1:137467-233069 GCF_002878395.1 Capsicum annuum | reverse complement strand
GCGCCTAACCTATCCCCTATGTTGACATAGGCAGTGCCTAACCTATCGCCTATATTGACATAACCAGTGCTTAATCTATCGCCTATGTTGACATAGGTAGCGCCTAACCTATCGCCTAAGTGAGGTAGTGAGCATAGGAAATGGCATTGGTGGCGCCTAACCTATTGCCTATATTGACATAGGCGGCCCCTAACCTATCTCCTATGTTGACATAGGAAACGCCTAATCTATTTCTAAAGTGAGGTACTGAGCATAGGTAATGGCATAGGTGGCGCCTATCCTATCGCCTAAGATAACATAGGCGGGCCTTAACCTATCACCTATATGAGGCGGTGAGTATAGGCAATGGCATAGGTGGCGCCTAACCATCGACTATGTTGACATAGGCGGCACCTAACCTATCACCTAAGTGACGTAGTGAGCATTGGTAATGGCATAGGCGGCGCCTAACCTATCGCCTATGTTGAAATAGGCGATGCCTAACCTATCTCCTATGTTGACATAGACAACGCCTAACGTATCGCCTATGTTGAAATAGGCGGCGCCTAACGTATCGCCTAAGTGAGGCAGTGAGCATAGGCAATGGCATAGGCAACGCCCAAGCTATCGCCTATCTTGACATAGGTGGTTCCTAACCTATCGCATATGTTGACATTGACGGCGCCTAACCTACCGCCTATGTTGACATCGGCGGTGCCTAACCTATTGCCTATGTGAGGCAGTGAGCATAGGCAATGGCATAGGTGGCGCCTAACCTATTGCCTATGTTGACATAGGTGACACCTAACCTATCTCCTATGTTGACAAAGACAGCACCTAAACTATCTCCTAAGTGAGGCAGTGAGTATAGGTAATATCATAGGAGGCGCCTAACCTATCCCCTATGTTGACATAGGCGGCACCTTACCTATCGCCTATGTTGACATATGCGGCACCTAACCTATCGCCCAAGTGAGGCAGTAAGCATCGGCAATAGCATAGAATGCGCCTAACCTATCACCTATGTTGACATAGGCGGCCCCTAACCTATCTCCGATTTTGACATAGGAAACGCCTAACCTATCACTAAAGTGAGACAGTTAGGATAGGTAATGGCATAGGCGGCGCCTAACCTATCGACTATGTTGACATATGCGGCGCCTAACCTATTACCTATGTGAGCCAGTGAGCATAGGCAATGGCATAGGCGGCGCGTAACCTATCGCCTATGTTGACATAGGCGGCGCCTTACCTTTCGCCTAAGTGAGGCTGTGAGCATTGGCAATGGCATAGGCGGCGCCTAACCTATCGCCTATGTTGACATAGGCGGCGCCTAATGTATTTCCTAAGTGAGGCAGTGAGCATAGGCAATGGCATAGGTGGCACCTAAACTATCGCCTATGGTGACACAGGCGGCACCTAACCTATCTCCTATGTTGACATAGGCGGCGCCTAACCTATCGCCTATGTTTTCATAGGCGGTGCCTAACCTATCGCCTATGTTGACATAGGCGGCGCCTATCCTATCACCTAAGTGAGGCAGTAAGCATAGGCAATGGTATAGGCGGCACCTGACCTATCGCGTATGTTGACATAGGAGGCGCCTAACCTATCGCCTATGTTGACATAGGCGGTGCCTAACTTATCGCCTAAGTAAGGCAGTAAGCATAGGCAATGGAATATGCGACGCCTAATCTATCGCCTTTGTTGATATAGGCAGCGCCTAACCTATCACTTAAGTGAGGCAGTGAGCATTGGAAATGGCATAGGCGGCGCCCAAGCTATCGGCTATGTTGACATAGGCGGCGCCTAACCTATCGCCTATGTTGACATAGGCGGCCATTTAAGTGAGGCAGTGAGCATAGGCAATGGCATAGGCGGCGCCTAACGTATCGCCTATGTTGACATAGGTGGTGCCTAACGTATCGCCTATGTTGACATAGGCGGCACCTAACCTATCGTCTAAGTGAGGCAGTGAGCATAGGCAATTGGAAATGCAGCGCACTCTTGGTCGAAAATGTCCATACCTACGCTACCACCACAGACCTCATTGAAAGTCATAAAATAAAGTCGCACCACAAAACTTTTTGGGTCAAATCTACATAATTCGAGGCGGGACTCTAATGCAAATCATACTTGAGCCTTACACATTTGACCACTCGTACTTACCTATATTTTTCCATAACTCCTAGACTTACCACCATTGACATGGCTCACTTCCAAATAAAAATTGGGACTAATCTCCTCCTTTGTACTTCGTGCACCTACACTTAATCATAAACAACAAAAATGATTAGAAAGATGGGTTGCCTCCCACCAAGTGCCTTAGTTTTGGTCGTGGCTCGACTCTTCCTTTTGAATTTTCATTTACCAAAAACAAAATCCTAGCAAAATGATGGGTTGGCTCCCATGTAGCGCTTGATTTATTATCGCGGAACGACACAGTTATCTCAATTACTTAGACTTTATCAAGATATATGATGGCTATACATTTTTTCGAGTCGGTTGGACCGATATATAGCTTCACTCTTTATCCATTAACCGTAAAGACACTACCATTATTGTTTTCAAACTCCACTACTCCAGATGAGTAGACTTGGCCGATTCTGAATGGACCAGACCATTTAGACTTCAACTTACCTAGAAACAGCTTCAGTCTGGAGTTGAAAAGGACTACCAAATTGCCTTTCTGAAAGTTTCATTGGATAATCCACCGATCGTGGTACTTTTTCATCCTTTCCTTGAAAAGATTTCCTCTTTCATATGCATTGAGACAGAATTCATCCATCTCATTTAGCTATCCCAATCTCATATTTATAGCATCATCCCAGTTCAGGTTAAGCTGCTTCAGTGCCCACATTGCTTTATGTTCTAGCTCAGTTGGCAAGTGACAAGCCTTTCCATTAACTAGTTGGTATGGTGACATGCCAATTGGTGTCTTAAACGCGGTCCTATATGCCCATAAGGCATCATCCAGCATCCTGGACCAATCTTTCTTGCTGGCATTCACAGTCTTAGCAAGGATCAGCTTGATTTCCTGGTTTGAAACCTCCACCTGCCCACTAGTTTATGGGTGGTACGGTGTAGCTACCTTATATTTCTTAACCCCATACTTTGCCAATACGGCTTTGAATAGCTTGTTGCAGAAATGTGATCCTCCATCGCTTATGATGGTACGGGGTACCCCAAAATGAGAGAAGATATTTCTCTTTAAGAACACCACAACACTCTTACCTTTATTATAAGCTAGAGCCACTGCTTTGACCCATTTGGATACGTAATCCACAACAACTAATATATATTTCATCCCAAATGATCTCACAGATGGGCCCATGAAGTCAATACCCCAGACATCGAATAACTCTACTTCAAGTATTTTGTACATGGGCATCTAATGGGGCTTTGAGATAGAACCTTGCCAATGGCACTGATCATATCTTCTTACAAAATCGTAGGTATCCTTGAATAATGAACGCCAATAGTAGCCACTTTGCAGTACTTTCTTGGCCGTCCGTTCACCTGCGTGGTGACCTCCAACTTGGGAAGCATGGCTTGCTTCCAGTATGCTAGACACCTCTACATCTGGGATGCACCGCCTAATAATACCATCGGCACATCATCGAAAAAGATATGGCTCATCCCAGAAGTAATGTTTCACATCATGCATGAACTTTTTCTTTTGATGAAAGGCGAGATTCTCAGGAATCACTTCACTTACCACGTAGTTAGTGAAATTTGTATACCACGGTAAATTTTTCACCACAGTTGCTAGAATATCTTCATCGGGGAATGCATTATCAATATCAAGGTCGGTCTGCACTGTGTGCTCACTCTCAAGTCTAGATAGATCATCAGTTACTTGGTTTTCACAACCTTTTCTATCCTTTACCTCGAAATAGAATTCTTGAAGAAGTAGCACCCACCTAATTAGCCTTGGCTTGGCATCCTTCTTTGTCATTAGATATCTTAGAGTCGTATGATCTGTATGAACCATTGCTTTGGTTCCCAATAAATATGCACGGAACTTCTCGAAAGCATAAACAACCGCAAGAAGCTCCTATTCGGTTATGGTATAGTTCTTCTGTGCTCCATTCAAGGCCTTGCTCGCGTAGTAGATTGGATAAAATAACCTTTCTCTTTTCTGACCAAGTACAGCACCCAAGGCTACACCGCTTGCATTACAGATTATTTCAAATAGTAGAGACCAATCGGGTGCTACAATAATAGGGGCTTCAACTAGCTTCCCTTTGAGGCATTCAAATGCCTTCAAGCAATCTTTACCAAAGTAAAACTTTGCCTCCTTATCTAAAAGTTTGCATAATGGGTTTGCAATGTTAGAGAAGTCTTTAATAAACCTCCAATAAAAACCAACATGACCGAGAAAACTACGAAACCTTTTCACAGAAATTGGAGGTGGTAGTCTCTTGATAACTTCAATTTTGGCTCGATCAACTTCAATTCCCTTTTCAGAGATTTTATGCCCGAGAACAATGCCTTTCTTAACCATAAAATGACACTTCTCCCAATTTAACACCAGATTGAATTCCATATATCGCTGCAAAGCCATACAATGTTTTGCCAAACATGACTCAAATGACTCACCTACAACCGAAAAGTTATCCATAAACACCTCCAAGGTGTCTTCAACCATATCAGAGAAAATGGACGTTATACACTGCTAAAAAGTGGCAGGTGCATTACATAGCCCAAATGACATTCATTTGAATGCAAAAGTACCATTTGGGCATGTAAAAGTTGTCTTCTCCTGATATTTAGGAGCAATACAAATCTGGTTATATCCGGAATAACCATCCAAGAAATAGAACGATCCCTTTCCTACCAATCGATCAGGCATTTGATCCATGAATGGCATTGTGAAGTGGTCCTTTAACGTCCACGAGTTTAGCTTCTGGCATACCCTAGAATTTGTTCTAGTGCCTCCACCAACGGCACATTTATAGTCAGCTGCTTCAGCATGGTCATGAATTTACTGAAACTGGTATCATCACTCTTCTTCTTCAGTCTCTAAGGAAAAGGTGGTGATGGATTTGGAAGTGTTTTCTCCACCACTTCCTTTTTATTGTGTTTCCCATTATCAATCTTTTCAGACTGTTGACATCTACATGTAGTAGCATGAAAGTTCTCATCCTGATTTTTAACTTCTATAGAATCATCACAATCTGCTTCAACAACATTCTCCTCCATACTATCAACTACAGGCTTGCCCTTGGACGGATTCTCCAATACCTTACCACTCCTGGATGTAATAGCCAAACATGATCCATCTTTCTTTGGATTTTGCATAGTGTCACTTGGTAAAGTGCCAACTTTCCTTTGATTGAATGCCTCCGATAGTAGACTCATTTATTGTTCCAGCTGTTTTATTGAAGTGGAATACAAGTAAACCAATTGATTCATTGAGGACAAATTATTTTTTATCTCAGCTACTCTCGTGTTGGTTGCCTCCACTCCTGTTAACAGCTTAGCCATCATGTCCTCCATGGAAAACTTCCCAAAGCTAGGTGCAGCTTCACGATTTCCAGGAGGGACATAGAAAGCGCTCCTGTCATTCTTATTCTTCCAATTCCCTTGGTCTCGATCCTTGTATCCAAATTTTTCATAATAGTTCCTACCTTGGTTTCTTTGTCCATTGCGTTGGAAACCCCCTGATTATTCAAGTAATTTGCTTCCTCCTCAGAATCGGAGTCATCTCTTCCCTGTGATACAATAGCTTTGACCTTTTCTATCTTCCCTGATAATAAATGCTTACTAAGAAGGTGCGTCTATGTTTTCATATGAGCCATATCCTATCACGTTCCTCTTTTCTTTGCTTATGTTCTGCCGTCATGCCAATAGATACAGTAGAGCTTGCTAACTTAGAATCCCTGGTATGCCAAGCTCTACTCTGCTTTATCATACAATCCAGCATATCACATACCTCAATAAAAGTAAGGTCCATGAATGACCCACCCGTTTTATTATCTACCACTGGCTTAGTCATCGAGTTCAAAGCCCTATATAATATTTACATCAAGTGGACATTGGTAATCTGAAGATTTGGGGACCGCATAAGCTTCTTCTTGAACCTCTCCCAAGTCTCGTGGAGAGGTTCAGCTGGAAGCTATCTGAAATTGCTTATCACATATCTTAATTGTGCTCTCTTGGATGGCGGAAAAAGTCTTTCTAGGAAAGCATCTTTTATTTGCCTCCAATTGGTAACTGAGTCAGGAGTTAGCCCGTTTAACCATAGAGTCCAACCCCTGGATTGTCAAATGATTTGCATGTTGAGATAAAATTAATCAGATGCATATTTGGATCATAGCCTGGAAGTCCACCAAATAACCCTTTGAGTTGCAATAGCTGGATCATGGTGCTAGTGATATTGAACTTGGATCCGGGTGCCAAGGGAAGAGGAATAATAGCCCCTGTGGCACCATCCCCATCCAAGTCGTCATCATCATCATCAAAAGAAACTTGTACAACTCAACATTCGGGTCTCATCATAGCTTGACGATCTCTATTGACATTCCTGTTCACTGGTGCAGCCACATCATCTGCAGGCCCTGGATTTAATAACTTATCAATACCCAGGTCCTCATCATCAAGATTTGGTACCCGACCTGGGTTATCAGCATTCTGTTGATTTACTTGCGCAGCTGCTAATGCAGTTAATCTAGCCTGCTCCTATTGAGTAGCTATCCTTTCAGGGTCTCTTTGCGCATCCATTCTGCCAATGAGATGTGGTTCAGGATTTATTGGTAATAATGGATGACCCAATCTCTGTGTGATTGGCATGTAATGCACTCAACCTGAACAAAACAAAAACAACAAACAAAAAGTAAAATTTGAGAATCTTTGACCAAAGGGTCTATTAACTATCACAAACTTAGTTGACAACCGTATTCACTAGCAATGGTGCCAAAATTTGATATGCCCAAATTACAACTCTCGTTAGAAAGTGCAAGCGGTCGCTGTCAAATATAGAACCCAACTGGGTTGGGTGTCGAATCCCACAGGGAATACTATGATCACTAAGTATTGCAATTATTATTAGACTGTTGATCGAAGGTTCCAAGGTAAGGGGGTTTCAGTTTAAGTGCACAATAATATTATCAGTGTAACAATGAGATGATATGTATAATAATACTTGATCACAGAGAATGACAAATTAGGGTTATGTCCACTTTGTAGCTTCTAATTCTATATTAACTATGAGTAATAAAGATTTTATACATGCATGCACTTATAGAGAGATGTATTCTAATTCTAAATCCAAGTGTTTCTCAACCATCAAGGATTTATTCACCTTAGTTCTCTCAAATCCAAAGTGTACAACCAATCGTACGAACCCTCCAAGTAGTTAATCCTGCTAAGGCATTAACGTATAAAATAGAGGTTGGAAACCCTATTTTCTTGTCACACTCTCTTTTCCAAAATAGGAACTTTTCTATCGAACAAGTTATTGCTATAATGGCACATTCCCTATGTTTGCAACAATGAGAATTTAATCAAAATGAAGAGAGTAATGATATAAGTGGATTAACACATCATAAATTCAAAAACCCATAGCAATAGAGAGTATACTACAAGGTTTTCGTAACCCTAACAAATAAACATAGCTACTCATGAATAAAACGGAAATCACAATAGAAATATTCATCATACCAAAACGTGGAACAATCTTGGTGGTAAAGATGAATAGAAAAAATAAGAGAGAAAAATGTTTCTCTCTCTCTCCGTCCTCAAGCTAAGCCGCTTTCTCTTGTTTTCAAAATAATACAGAATGTGAATAATCCCGAAAAATTCAGCCATAAGGCTTTTAATAACATCCTTCTCTAATAAATTGCTACTGCATCCTTAACTATTTAAAAATATTGAGTTTGCCTCGGAAAAAGTTCTCATACATCACATTCAGTCCAAAAGTTGCTTTCCTTTTTATGTGAAGTTTCCTTTGCGATCTATAGGTTTCCAAAGTGCTGTAATCTTCCTCATTAGTACCTGAAAAGCATGCTAATCACATAGGTCAGCTCACTTAACTAAAAATAGACTAAAAGTGCAACAATTATGCATTTTATCCTCAAAACTTAGCTGAAACATAGGTAAGTTGTGGTGCTTAGACGTATATATATGCCCAACATCATCAGTAGAGGCTATAAACTCGTTGAATACATCAGTGTAGTGGGTGTTCGACCCAAAAATTTTAAAGGCATCATAGACTTGTTATTGCCTCACATTTTTATGGCCTAAAAGGTTGTAGGACCTCTAAGATGCTGGCTGAGAAGAGATACCTCTGCATAGCTAGTTGGCAGGCTGAGGTCTCTTTTGTTAATGGAATTAACAAGAAAAATTGCTCCACAAACTAAAAACGGCCATGCACCACCACCCATAGAATAAAGAAAGAGCTTTTGGTCTGTCAATCCTTACTATTGTGGACGTGGTATGTTTCCCCGTGTATAGTTAAATTTAGCCGCAACCTCTACTACTAGAGGTTCCCTTCTATCAATTCTTTTAAGTTAAAGCCTTGCGACCATACTCCCCCTGAAACCCAAAAACTTTGATTTCTTATAAAGTGTCGGCGTAATCCTAAAAGCAACATCGGTCGATCCCAGGTCAGCATCATTTGTGATTAAGACTCCGATGGTATCTGATCTTCTTAGAGCCCTCAACTTTTTTTATTTATTAATTAAAATATCCTTGTCAAATGTTTTCATAGTTTTTTGTCCTTAATAAATCCATGAATTTCATGTCTGACTACGAAATACAAATGCCCTTGATTGTCCTTGTTAATCCCGAAGGCCAACGTAATTAGACCAAAATCCAATAATGTTATCCCATGCTGATTTATGCAGAGCATAGGCTTGCTTTGAGCTCTATAATTTCTTCAAAGTAACAGTTCTGGAGACACTACCCGACCAGTTATGTCCAAGAGCTCATTGCCGACAGAAGGGATGAGATGACCAGTGCATACCATACGTGGATCGGTCGGCCCATCCCAAAGTACAACTATAAACTTTTTATCTGCAAAAACTTAAATATAGGCTATTGAAGGGTGAATTACAACAACTGCTAGTAGAAGACATGCCCTCTATTCGATCCTCATTAAGGGACATAGATTGTACTAATTCCAACTACCAGACTCATTAAGCCCGGTATTTTTCTTTATTGTCACTGCCTTCCTATGTTAGGATTGGGTAATTTGCACTCCTGCTGTCTTTCCTGGATGTGGTAGCCAATTTTTATAATTCCTCTTAAAAATTGAACATTAATTCTCCATGACCTATCACAACCATAGTGGTCCACTATCCTACCATTGAAAGTTTATTAGGCAGAAATTTGAATAATGCAATGCTGGCACGATGGCTAACTGATCCGTTGAGTTATCATAAATCATCACAGCAATGGATAGAGAGTGCGTCGACCTTTTATCTAATAAATGATTCTCTTCCAAAAGTCGCAGTTTTTTGCATGTATTATCTCTAGAATTACTATGGTTATCCGAGCAGTAGATACTTTCAAACTAATTATAACTGATTTAATGAGCCATTCGCAGTTTCACAGTCTAAATTTGTTCATACTTACACATGCATGGCTTAATCATTAAGACAACCATATGACTATTGGTAGGATCAACTAGGTAGCATTCCTCATTGACGTCGGCATCGCATGAGCCCTACCTACCCTAAAAGGTGTGGATAGGCTCAAGGCATGTATGGCAGTTATTTGCCATGATCACTGTATAGGGAAGATAGGAGCCGATGAATACTCCTTCACCACTGCGTCTGCTGTATTAAAAAATCTCGACTGACACTAATGGACCACGACATCACAAGGCAAAGTGAGGAAGGCGTGGGACACGAGGGTGACCTTTCGATTCACCCCGTGAACAAAATGCTAGGGGAAAAAGCTGATGAATAAAACTTGACAATGCATGGGCATTAGGTATGAAACAAAGAAATAGAATTCGACCAATCCAAAATTGAGCTTTCCCCACGACTAAGATAGCAGGCAGGTCAGGATGTCACTGATTGAGAAGTGATCCTACCTAACTGAACATGCCAAATGCAACTCATGTACCGTGCATCCAAATGCTCCATTAATGCACACCCAGCACCAGTCTCAATGGCCAAAAATAGATGATATGCATTGCTACTTATACAGACATTGTAATGCTAAAGTAAGTCCTGCTTAACACAATAAGCCAGCCTTATCGGGAGCAAAGAATGTGAAAAAGCATCGAGGCTAGTGCACGGGCGCTGCCCATGTCCGCTGTCGGTGTTAGGTGCAGATTTGGCTTGATCCCATGTGTGCAACACCTAGAGCTTTCCCAGAGAGGAGCATCCAAAACTCATTGTACGCATAAAAGCACCGCTTCATGTGAAATCAAACGCCAACATCCCCTTCATGAACGATGCCACCAATAGATGACACGAGCGCTCAATGAAGCGTGATCAATGTTGTTTCATAGGCACCAGCATCTCACATGGACTAGCCATGCATGCTACCATATGCTTACACTACACACCGACATGTAAAGTTAGCGCCTATCAAAACTAGTGACAGTCACCTTAAAGTGTCTTCAAAACCTCCACCCCCTTATATATGCTTAAAAAAGTAACCCAATTAACAGGAGTAGACATGATTTTTCTAGAGAATCATACTAGACATGTATGAACCAGAACTGCACATTTTGACATAAGACTAAGCCAATGTCTCACAAAAGAGTCAGGTAATTATTAAATGATAATTTTCATTAAGAAAATATTTTTTTCAAATATTATTTTCAAAAAATAAATAAACATAAATAAAAAATTAAAAAAAATATTAAAATATAAAAAAATTAGAAAAATATTTTCAACACGTGAAGTAACTTGAAACCAATAATTGAGTGCATATTTGTACGTATAACATAATGATACAATATATTTATATTTATTAAAATAACATGGGCACATTAGGAAAACCACCCCAACATATGAGGTAATATCGAAATACCGTTAAAAAATACTTATAGCGTGTAAGTAACATAGGATGACCATACATAGATTTATGCTTTTTTGATTTTTTCATGGTGCCATGGTGACTTCACCGTGCCCATTGAGTTATTGGGCATTGGTGTGCTCGAGAAAAGTTCACGCGCGCATGGGTTCCAGAAACATAGTTCCTAGTTTAGGATGCATGGGTGCTTTGGTGCCATGGCGCCATGGTGCGCGGTGCCTTGGTGCCATGGCATCGCGGTGCCGTGGTGCCATGGTGTGCAGTGCTATGCTGCCATGGTGCCCGGTGCCATGGTGTCTTTGTGACTTGGTGCCATGGTGACTTGTTGCATGGTGTCATGGTGCCCTATGGTTGTTATTGCCCATGGTGGTTTGAGGCATTGGCGTATGGTTCCTTGTGGGTGAAGGTAGTGATACACGGACAACCAACTCGACAAAGACACCACCATGGTAGGAAACTATAGGTCCTTCGGTATTTGACATTGACTGTGGAGTTACTCATACCGATGTTGGGTCCTACCGATTTCTCCGGTTGGTGAAGATCCGGTCAATGGACATGTCTCTAGGATTACATTTGACAATCACTAAAACCTCTAATTTCAACATGCCTCTACGCACTAATGTTGGCCTCAACGCATCGCTGTGATCTAAAGGCACACCGTGCATTGTGGAAAACCTCTAATTGCAATGCTGTAGTCTTGCATGAAAATCCACTTTATATCATACTTAACTATTTGGAATGAAATGTACGCTACACTTAAAAAATAAGCGGTAAACTCAGGTGAGGCTATTTCGCTGCATGCTCGAGGGTGAGGTGAACTCACATCACTTAGTGGGATTCTTCAAAGAGGATGCACAAGCCTCCTTTGGAGATGGATGGAAAAATAATTTAATTGGAGGGGGAGGGACGAACTTGAGCGGCAAAGGGATGAATCTCAGTGGATTTAAGGCAGCAAGGCCACCTGCTACTTATAACATCCTGTTGTTTATTTAAGTTATCTGTAAAGGAATATACCTGCCACTCGATGAATATTGTTCTTCAAGGCGGACACCGCGACCCTTTTACCGTGATGGCTTAGCCAACAACACGTGCCCTTAGATTCTAAGGCCTCTACTATGGGTAGGCAAATGGACAGAGGGCTCATGTATAGCTTTTAGCCTGGATTCTGACTTAGAGGCATTCAGTCATAAACTAACAAATGATAGCTTCGTCCAACTACCTATTCAGCCAAGTGCAATGACCAATTGTGTGAATCAATGGCTCCTCTCATACTACGTTGAATTACTATTTTGGCACTGTCATCATTAGGGTAAAACTAACTTTTCTCACAATGGTCTAAACCCAGCTTACATTCCCTATTAGTGGGTGAACAATCCATCACTTGGTGAATTTTGCTTCAAAATGATATGAAGAGCCGATATCGAAGTATCAAATAGCAATGTCGCTATGAACTCTTTGCTGCCACAAACCATTTATCCCCATGGTAACTTTTCTAACACCTCTATCTTTAAATTTCAAATGTCTAAAGGATCATTAGGCCATGCTTTCATGGTTCATATTTGTTGTAGAAATCAGAATGAAATGAGCTTTTACCTATTGTTCCACAAGAGATTTTAGTTCTCATTGACCTCAGATTAGGACACCTGCATTATAATTCAACAAATATGCTGCCCCGGTCAAACATCTAACCAAACAATGTCTTCCACCCAGATCAGCCCGTAGAGGGATCCTTAGGTCCAAAAATAGGGTCAGTGCCCCACTTTCATTTCACGAAGTAAGTGAAATAACATTAAAATTTGTGGTATTTCACATTCTCCTTTATGATCCCAGTTATACTTACATCTCAAGTTATTTCACAAAATCAGGCTAGAGTCAACATCAACAGGGTCTTTTTTCCCACTGATTATGCTAAGTCTGTTGTCTTGGTTGTGAGTTTGCTAGATAGTAGAGAGGGATAGTGGAAATCTTATTAATACATTCATGCACGTCACTAATTAGATGACGATGCATTTGGCTACCTTAAGAGAGTCATAGTTACTCCCATTGTTTACCTACGCCTAGTTGAATTTATTTACTTTGAGAATTAGAGCAATAGGTGGAAATCACATTGCGTGAACATTCATCAGGACAATCGCAATTCTTTCTTTTAATCCAACAGAAGGATTCCCCTTGTAAGTATAGTTCTGAGTTGGTTATTCGATGCACGGGAAAGGAATCTGAAGGAACCGTTTCCAGTCTGTCCCCCAGCCTATATGCGGTGACCCACTATTGTTGCAGGAGTAGCTCAAGATATCCACCGATAGCCGACAGGTTTGGGACTGAGAACCCCTTGCCCATCCCTTCAAACCAACCCTTTTCCCGAAGGTATAGATCTATTTAGCCAACTTCCCTAACCTATATTATTTTATCGACTAGAGGATGTTCACCTTTGATACATGATGCAGTTATGAGTACGATCAGGCATGGATGCCATTATGTCCTGTAGATTTTCAATGGCTTCCAGGAGTGCACCGAACACCATGCGATGTGCGGTGCTCTTCCAGCCACTAGAACCTACCTCCGTTTGAGCTATTTCATGGGTGGGCAGTCTGTTAAATAAAAAAGATAACTCTTCCCGAGGCTCCCATCGATATCTCTAAACTTTCTAACATTGCCATTGACCACCACATACCGATTCAGGAATTTTAACCAGATTCTTTTTTTGTGAACGCTTTAAATGCACTATTCATCAGGGTTGCCCCGACCCTTTGGATCGACTAACCCATGTGCAAGTTCCATTAACATGGAACCTTTTCACTCTCTAGCATTCAATGCTCTCACTTGAATATTTGCTACTACTACCAAATCTGCACCATCGACTTATCCTCCTAGGCTCACGTACAAGGTTTTGCAGCGACCGTTATGCCCTTCTAATAATTGAGGACTAACACATTCCTGACGACCGTATATAGGTCGCGCTCTTAAGGACAATCCATTTTTTAGGCTATTTGATTTAGCAGGTGAGTAGTTACACACTACTTAGCGGATTTCAACTTCCATGACCACCTTCCTCCTGTCTGAATTGGCTGATAACGCTTAATTTAGTGCAAGGCGGTCATCATCAATATATTTACCCAACTTTGGAATTGGGGTCGAATCCACGAGGAAAAATGTGAGTGGAGATTAAAATAATTGGAAACTATAGATATAAGTTGAATTCAAACAAATAATATGAAAAGATAAAATGGGGGTTTTTGATGATCAAACAAATGTAAAAGTTTTAACTTGTTTCATAGCTCAAAACTAAAATTTCAATAGTTCAAATCAGTGATTGAGGGGAATGAGGATTGTGATCTCTATGATTCTTAATCCCCATTAAATAATAACTGTAGTATTGGGTTCTCATGATTTATGGGAAACACCAAAATATTAGTTTCAAAAGTCTATCTAAGTGTTTCTCAAGCAGCCTAGATGTTGAACTCCCTAATTCTCTTGAACATAGGAAATCGTTCTATTCATACCGATTTTATCTCAAGTTGATCAATCTTGTTATAGAATTAATCATTAGACGGGAGCTTAACCTTTCCAAATCCTGTTGATAATTCACTACCTTTAGTTTATTTCTCAGTTCAAGCAAATCAACATAAGGTGGGATTTATTGTTTGTAACAAATAAATAACAATCATAACAAAGTAATTATCAAGGTGTACCCACAATCACACAAATCCTAACCCACTATAAAATCCTTGGGGGAATAATCTTACATCCCACAACCCTAGTTGTTGTTTTAGTTCCACAAGAGAAAGAAAGAGATAGCAGCAATTTTAAACATTATTCAAAGTAATTAAACTTACAAAAGGTGAAGTCTAAAGTTGATTCTCTTCTAAGTTCAAGAGAAAATTTTCACAACCAAATCAAAGATTTGAAAATTGAACTTTAAGTTTTGATCCCCAAAAAGAGGTTTCTTTGACTTTGGAATAAGTTCAAGATGTTCTGCTTATTTTTTTATTAGAAAACCCTAACATCTGCTTTAAATACTTCATCATAATTATGGAAACAAAATCACAGATCATAGTATTCTCTCGGACAGACGACGACGTGTGTAACAGCTTATCAAGAGTCTGATGCCTTATCAAGAATGTCGTTAGCTCCTCTTCATATTTGAACAAGTTCTGTCTTCAGCTGACGATGAAGCATGACAACTTATCAGACATGTGACGACTTATTAGAATTGTCGACGCTTCTTCACTTAAATATACCAAGCACTGCCTAAGCCTAATAATGTGCTTTATGATTTATCACAACTCTGACGGCCTATCATAGGTTGTCATCACTTCTTCTAGTTGAATCTTATTCTCTGTCTAAGGCTGACGACAACTCTAATAATTATCACACGACTGACGACTTATCAGACAAGTCGTTAGCTATACTTCCCTCTCTACTTACTCAGAAATTAACTTTTTTACTTCCATTATTGCTAGTTCTCTTGCATCTTGACTTTTACCTCAATATCAAAGAGAAAACAATCAAAAACGACAAAAGTTGATTAAGACTTTGCAATTAGTATTAGTTAAAAGCCTCAAATGTGTTCGCATTTGCTCACACATCAATATCCTTAACTTAAAATAATTGCTTGTCCTCAAGCAACTAAAACACAACCAAGAAGATGCAAAGTACATTCGATAGCTAGCCATCCATATTATCTCAAAAGATCTTCACCATATCCAACGTCAATTAATTTAAAAAACAACTGTGCATGTTAATGAAGGACAATAATGCGACACACAGAAATAAAGATATGGCATCAGTTTAGCAACAACAACCATGAATGTTTCAAGATTTCACTATCCAAACAAGTTAGCAACTAGAAACGTAATCAGTATGCCCTTACAACAAATAGGTTTCCTCCTTCATATGTGAAATCAAGCATGTCAATGCGGGGACGGTCAAGAGACACTCGCTCTCAGAAAGAAGTTCCAGTCAATGTATGCCAAATACCATAAGCTTGCCCTTATTTTAGTTACCAAAGCTTTTAGACAGTTAAGTTAGGCTCACTGTAGGACTTCTCTTCAGCTTATAATGTAGGCTTGGGGCTGGTATGTTACACAAGGATATTTAAAGTAACTAAGCCTCTTTGGCACTACACTATTTTTGTTGTTTCACTTATCAACCTTTACCTTATTTCTCCCTTTCTTTATTAAAGCACATTAAAGCTGGGTGTAGTGTTTATTTTTTATTTTTTTTTCTCAACTTTTCTTTTCTCATAATTTTTCTACCACACCCAGCCTTGCATTTTTTTACCCTTCTTCATACTTACTTTACATAATGCACCCCTATGATAGCCACTCTCAACTTAGTTTATTTGCCTAAGTCATAGTGCACAATGTCCAAGGATGACCAAGGCCAAAACAGGTTCATTGTGATAGAAATGGGAAGGTTATAGGTATAATAAAAAGAATAGGCATTTAGATTTAAAATAAGGATCAAGGGATATTATTCACATATGGAAGGGAATTTACGATCAAAGTTGACTAATATCAACAACGGCCTATAATTCTCTCCTAACCCCTATCGTACAACCAAGGCAAGACCAACCGGGCAAGTTCTTGATTTAACACACAATAGTAACTAGGTAGTATCTAACAAACACATGGCACAAAGGTTCATCACAAGATACTACCCATTTGGTTCAAGAAATTGTTTAGAAATGGTCATCATGTTACAAGTAGTAATGCCATAACAACATGCGCAGTGGTCGCACATAAATGCATATCACACAATTATAAAACAGCGCATTGTTGATGGTGAAGATGTTTTGAGATAATACGGATGGTTGACTTCTAAATGTACTTTGTATCCTCTTGGATATGTTTTATTTTCTTGAGGACAAGCAATTGTTTTAAGTTGAGGGTGTTGATGTGTGAGCAGATTCTAACATATTTTAGGCTTTTAATTGAGAATAATTACAAAGTCTTAAGAAAATTTTGTAATTTTTGATTGATTTCTCTTTTATATTGTAGTAAAAGTCAAGATGCAAGAGAACCAGCAATAATGGAAGTAAAGAGTTGATTTCGGAGCAAGTAAAGAGGGAAGTATAGCTAACGACTTGTCTGATAAGTCATCATCTTTATGATAAGTCTTTACTTGTCTGATAACATGTTAGGCTACATCGTCAGCTGAATACAAAAATTTTTCAAATGTAAAGAGGAGCTAACGACATTTTTGATAAGGCATTAGACTACTGATAAGTCATCACACACATCGTCGTCTGTTCAGGAAAATACTATGATATGTGATTTTGTTTTTATAATTAGGCTGAAGTATTTACAGCATATTTCAGGATTTTATAATGGGGGGAAACTGGACATGTTTGGTACAAAAATTTTCTCTCTAGTTTTTTGACTTTCACAAGGTAATTATTTTTGGAGAGACTATTACCATTGTTTTGGGATTTTCTACTATGATCAAATCAGAGAAATACTTGTTGTTATTCATCTTGCTTTAAGTTCATCTATCAAATTATGAATTCTATTTTTTATCTTGCTTATTATATTATGAGTAGCTAAATTCCCCTAACCTGTGTTGTGTGATCTATGGGTTTGGGTTTGTAACATAACTAAGTGTTCAAGATTCTAACGGTGGTAGAAACTTCTTGTTGATTCCATTCTTTTATGTTATGACTATTGGTTGGAAACAATAGGTCTTGCTTACTAGTGATTTGCTTGAAATAAGAAATCAACCCTAGTAAGAATCGAATTATCAACATGGACTTGGAAGCATCAAACTTCCATTTAATACTTAATGTTGTAACAATATTAATTAACTTGATATACATCCTTTAATGAAATATAAATTTTCTAAGTTCGAAAGAATTAGGTGGTTAAATGTCTAAATAGTTTGATAAACATTTAAACATTACTTTGACAAGGATAGTCTGTTGTTCCTACCCACCATAAGAATCTTAAACCTTTACTAGCATCTGTCAAATCCGAATAACCATAGTCAACATAATTATGGTTTCCCTTATCATATTGATTTCAAACACTGAATTGAGAAGTAATTATTTGCTACCTTTAAAAAAAACACATTCATAGGAAATTGCTAACTATCAGTTGATTAACCCGCAGATAACACAAATTGACACCATATTCCCTGTGGAATTCGACGCCAACCAAGTTGGGCTATATATTGACAACGATCGCTTACATTCTTGTAAGAGAGGTGTAGTTTGAGTGTTATCAAAAATGGCACCGTTACCTGGGTATACTGTTCTAAATTAAAGTTTATGTGTGCTAATTGACTGTTAGTCAAGTTTCCTAGTTTTACATTTATTTGTTGTTTTTATTTTCCGAAGAAGTGTTGTGGTGTATGCCAAGAACCAGAAGTTCCGGAGAACCATTATTACCATTTAATCTGGAACTGCAACTAATCGGCAGATAGGCAGACTAGCAGGAGGGCTGAAAGGTTAGCAGCCTTAGATAGAGCTCAGGTGAATATGTAGAATAAAGGTCAACAAGTACGACATCCAAATCCAGAGGAGAAAGACTTGGGAGATTAGAAGTTGCTAAACCCTTGTAACCCAAGGCGTGCAAAGAAAATAGCAACACCAGTACAACATAATGCTAAGAGGAACCGTCCATTTCTAGGAAGGACAGATCACCATTTGGTCCAGTATGACCTTAATTATGATGGAATAGATGGAGTAGGTGAAATGGGTGAAATTATTTTTCTACCATTAGAACCTGGGGCAAAATTCAACAAAACGAGCACTATAATTCAACTCCTTCATCTGAAAGGGTTATTTGGTGGACTATCTGGGGATGATCCGAACTTGCATCTGGTGAACTTTATCAACATTTGTAAATGTTTCGATAACCCAGGAGTGGGTTAGAATTCTATTCGTTTGAGATTGTTTTCGTTGTCTCTGTTTGGGGAGGCAACATTATGGCTTAATAAGCTGACAACCAATTCTATAACCAATGAGAGGCAGTTGAAAGGAGCTTTTCTAGAAGGTTTCTTTCCATCTTCCATAAGGGTAAAGTTGAGGGATGAGATCAGTAACTTTAGACAGCTCCCAACTGAAGCCTTGTATGAAACCTGGGAGAGATTTAAAAAGAAGCTAATGCAGTGTCCGAACCACAACATGATGGACATACAATTGATGGAGAATTTGTATAGGTCTCTTAACTCTATGAAAAAACCTATTGTAGATAATACAGCTTGCGGTTTGTTTATTGATCTTACATTCCCAGAGGCTTCAGAAATGTTAGTGAGAATGACAAAACAGAGTCGGGCATAGCATACCAGAGACTCTGTGGTAGCAAGACCCACTGTTTCTGTTAGTATGACTATGGAACAATGTACAAGAGACGAGGCCACGTGACAGGTGGGAATACTCACCCTCGGTTGATTGGGAAATCAACAAGGGTTGCTCGTCATTTGCTCCTCATCTTCACACTCTTCCATTATTTTAAATAGCTCCACAGACATGATATCATCTAAATATAACATAGAATAATGTTTTGAATGATTGACCTCTATATCTATCTCCTCATGAATTAATGGCTTTATGTCTTGATACATATCACATATAATATCATACGTTTCTTTCTGGAGTTCCAACATTCATTAAAACATAGCTTCAATGCAACTCTTTTTGGTTCTTCGTTCTTTCTTTACTGGACCATAAGACCTATCAACCACATAAAGAACAATCATACTCCTGGTAGGATTGAGATGGTGTGCACATCTCTCTCCAGGGAGCATATCTACAATCTTGGAAAAAGTAAGGTCCATCACAATATGGACATGGATCATCAAGATAAGATTTTCAACCACCAAGCTCATGTTCCTTCCACGATGCCACATTAATAAGTAAACTAAAATAAAAATTTACCTAACACAATAAATAAAAGAAAACTAAAAACAAATATTTACAAGATTGAATTCAAGCAAGTTGGCTAAAATTCAAAACCAACTCAATACGCCAAATTGTTTCTCCGTAAAAGGCACCATTTTTTATTACTCTATACTTACACGTCAATTTAGTGAAAGGCGGTCGATTTCAATATATTTACCCAACTTTGGAGTTGGAGTCGAATCAACGAGGAACAATTTGAGTGAAGATTAAACTAATTTGAAACTATATCTATAAGTTGAATTCAAACAAATGATATGAAAAGATAAAATGTGGATTTAGGATGATCAAAAAACTATTAAATTTTTAACTTGCTTTAGAGCTCAAAACTGAAATTTTGATAGTTCAAATCAGTGATAGAGAGGAACTTGGGTTGTGATCGCTATGATTGTTAATCCCTATTGAATAATAACTATATTATTGGGTTCTCATGACTTATGGGAAACATCAAATTAACAGTTTTGATAGTCCATCTAAGTGTTTCTCAACCTGCCTATATGTTGAACTCCCAAATTCTCTCAAACTTAGGAAATCATTCTATTCATACAGATTTTATCTCAAGTTGATCAATCTTGTTACAACATTAATCATTAGATGGGAGCTTAACCTTCCCAAATCCTTATTTATAATTTTTTACCTTTAGTTTATTTCTTTGTTCGAGCAAATCAACATAAGGCGGGATTTATTAGTTGCAACCAATAAATAATAATCATAATAAAGGAATTATCAACATGTCCCCACAATCAGTCAAATCCTAACCAACTATTAAATCCATGGGGTAATAATTACAGATAACACAACCCTAATTGTGGGTTTTAGTTCCACATGAGAAAGAAAGAGATAGCAACAATTGTAATCATCACTTAAAGTAATTAAACTTACAAAAGATGAAGTCTGGAGTTGATTCTCTTCTAAGTTCAAGAGAAAATTCCCACCACCAAATCAAAGAGTTGAAAATTGAATTCAAAGTTTTGAGTCATAAAAAAAGGTTTCTTTTTCTTTGGAATAAGATCAAGATGTTCCGCCCCTTTTTTAATTAGAAAACCATAACATATGATTTAAATACTTCATCCTAATTATGGAAACAAAATCACAGATCATAATATTTTCTAAGACAGACGACAACGTTTGTGATGGCTTATCACGAGTTTGATGCCTTATCAAGAATGTTGGCAGCTTCTCTTCATATTTGAACAGGTTGTGTCTTCAGCTGACGATAAAGCCTGATGACTTATTAGACATGTGACGACTTATCTGAATTATCATCGCTTCTGCACGTAAAGTTCTCAAGCACTGTCTAAGCCTGATGACGAGCTTGATGGCTTATCACAACTCTGACAGCCTATCACAGGTTATGGTCACTTCTTCCAGCTGAATCTCATTCTCTATCTAAGGTTGATGGTAACTCTAATAGCTTATCACAAGGCTGATGACATATCAGACAAGCCGTCAGCTATACTTCCCTCTCTACTTGATCAGAAATCAACACTTTTACTTCCATTATTGCTAGTTCTCTTACATCTTGACTTTTGCTGCAATATCAAAGAGAAAATAATCAAAAATGATAAAATTTTCTTAAGACTTTGCAATTATTCTCATTTAAAAGCCTCAAATGTGTTAATATCTGCTCACACATCATTGACCAACATCCTTTGTGGGATCTAGGATATGCACTGTTTGGCAACATAAATTGGCTTCCGATTCATCCTACATCGTAAGTTCTACTTGCCAAAAATGGACCGCTTGGATCTCTTGATTGCATAGCACGGCTCAACAAAGCAGTTGCGTTGTCCTACCTATTTAATGTTTGAGGATATTTCAAGGAAGTTATACCCCTGTGGCCTCTAATCCTGGGATTTACTCAATAGAACTAGCACGCTAGCTCCAGCTATCCTGAGGGAAACTTTGGAGGGAAACAACTACTAGATGGTTTGATTAGTCTTTTTCCTCTATACCCAATTCATATAGACAATTTACACATCAGTATCATTATGGGCCTCCTTCAGAATTTTATCTAGCTTCTCCTTTCTCAGGCATAGTTCACCATCTTTTGGGGTTAGATAGGTATCCTCACATTCAAACTATTCCAACAAGATCAATGACAGTTAATGGTGCACCATCAGAGAGATCCCTCTAATAAACTTTCTTACGTCTTACGGTTTTACTACCCTATTGACTCGCACACATGTCAGACTCCTTGGTCAGTGTTTCAAGATGGTCCGATTAGGGAGTGCACCGGCCAATGTCTGTGGTGCATCGATGCTAAAGCATGCTAGAGGCACGCGCTGCCTACCATAATTGGGGAGATGATGTTTCATGAATGTATCGAGAGCCCGGGATTTGTCCTCCCCTAATCCATAATGGTCAATGCCCCAATTCAATCGGCTGACCAGCTCGTTGCCATTCCACATCCGATCGAGGTGCATCTCCGGCCCACATCTGCCTTTCTCTTAATAATTTCAAGTACTCTTAGACTCACTTTTCAAAGTCATTTTCATATTTCCGTCGTGGTACTTTTTCTTTATTGGTATGTCTCTCGTATTTATCCATAGACAAAATTACCCAACTTGTAGACAATGCCTTGCGGTGCGATAGGGTTCAGGCACAACGGGGCTCTCACCCATTCTGGCACCCCCTTTCTGGGAACTTGGGCCCAGTCTGCCGCTGAGGATTCTTCTCCAGACTATAATTAGGACTATGGAGACTCCTAATTCTATGGCCTAGCTATTCCCGATTCTCTCATTGTTACTATGGTAATCCTTATAAGTTTTATTTCCTTCGCTTATTGATATGCTTAAACTCAGTGGGTAATCCCGCCTGTCTTGGGGTGGCGGTCAGAGTTCCTAAGTGTGATATGGTCGTGGAGTCCAAATGCATGATGTGTTGTAGCCGCGACAAAAAAAAAGTTTAGTTACAACCACCACTTTCCATGATGTCCGTTGATATAGACTCGTATTTAGGCCAGTTGGGAGCTCGAGGCATATGAGTGGCCAGTACCTGTCCCACAACGATAACACACCCCATGATTAAGGTATAACATGAGGAGGCAATGCGATGCGTGATGCCCAGGTAGACGTGCCCTCGGCATAATAGCTTTGGGCATATCTTGCGTTCAAAGACTTGATGGTTCATGGGATTCTACAATTCACACCAAGTATCATATTTCTCTATGTTCTTCATCGATACGAGAATTGATATATCCATTGTTGAGAGTCATTTTTATTTGTAGAGGAAGCTTAGTTTTCCCCGATGCACGTCGCAAAATTGGCTTGAGGAGCACGCTATCAATTTAATTATTCCTTGGTATTTTTCACACTGGGGTTCGTTAGTTGTGCGGAGGGCCGAAGCATATCGCCCCTGTGGACTCCCTAGTAGTTAAACATATTTATGGGTTGTTCTGTTGTGCTGTTTTTGAGAATAATCCTTCCACAGGGTAACCTACAGAAACCTTATTACGACTTCTCATTCCCCTAAATGATAAGGTTAAATGGACTTCTAGCGATATCACGGCCAGTGAACCACCCACGTTGCCGCGATTTAGATATTTTACAGAATTATTCATTTGGTAGGGGTGATGGGCAGTGTATACAAAGGGAAGGGACATAGTTAAAGCGAGCTGATAACTCGCACTTACTAGGAATTCCCCGTTGAAGATCAACAATTGAAATATGTATCCCCATCAGGATGAAATTAAAAAGATTACCCGGTCCTGTTGGAGAAGTATATAAACTCATTAAATTCATCACTGTAGCATGTGTGTGACCCAGAACATCTAATGGCATTGCAGACCTGTTATTTCCTCAAACTTCCACAGCCTAAAAGGTCGTAGTCCTTTTAAGAAGCAGGCTGTGAAGGGATACCGCCGCATAGCTAGTTAGCAGGTTAAGGTCTTTGTTTGTTAATGGAATTAACCAGATAAATCACTTCACCATCTAAGAACGGACATGCAATACCACCCATAGAATAAAGAAAGAGCTCTCAGTCTATCAATTCTTACTATTTCTTGACCTAGTAAGTTTCCCCGTGTTGAGTTAAATTAAGCCGCCGGCTCCACTCCTGGTAGTGCACTTCCCTAAAACCATTTAAGTTTCAGTCTTGTGACCATACTCACCCTGGAACCTAAAAACTTTGATTTCTCATAAGGTACCGGCGGAGTCCTTAAAACAACATCCGCTGATCCCTAGTCAACATTGTTTATGGTTGAGACTAAGACTATATCTGATTATCTTTGAGCCCCCAACTTTCATTCTAGATTAATGAAAACACCCTTGGAAATTTCCTTCACTATTGTTCGTCTTTCATAAATCCAAGAATTTCACCTTTGACTATGAAATATGAATGCCCCCAACTGTCCCTGTTGATCATTACTTCGGTCCTAAAAGCCAATGTAACAGGACCAAAATCCCATAATTTTTCCCATACTAATCTATACTGAGCGTTGTAATACCCCAAAGTTTATAACTATCATTTTATGAAGAATGTGAAGTATTAGCTTCTAAATTGAATGATGTTCATTCCTTGCAGAATTTTCAAGACTTTCTAGGTCAACAGAACCATCCCTTAGCTAAGTCCGGTCGCCCAAATCAACAGGGTGCCACTTCTAGTAGTACTAGTGGGCAATGCCTAAATAGACTCTATACTCTCTAGTCCCGACAAGATTAGGAAAATTCTCCTAGTGTGGTTACTTGTACGTTGCAGGTCTTTCATGTGCATATTTATGCTTTGCTAGATCCAGGAGCTTCCTAGTCTTTTATCACTCCCTATATAGTAGTTGATTTCAAAATCAGTCCTAAAATTCTAGAAGAAGCCTTTTCAATCTCTACCCCAGTGTATAAAAGTATCATAGCCCAGCAGGTATACAGGAACTGCCCAGTTATGATATTTCAGAAAGTCATCTCAGCAGGCTTAGTGGAATTAGATATGATTGATTTTGATGTCATTCTTGGCATGGATTGTCTTCATTCCTTCTATGCCATAGCTGATAGTAGAAACAGAATAGTCCAATTTTAGTTTCCAATTGAAACTAACCTAGAGTGGAGGGGTAGTACTTCACCTTTCAGAGGCCAGCTTTTTTCTTTCCTTCGGGCACAAAAAATGATATCTAAGGGATATGTCTACCATCTTGTTCATGTTAAGGATTCTATTTACGAGACTCCTAGTCTTGAATCAGTCCCAGTAGTGAATTAATATTTAGATATCTTTCCCAAAGATATTTCAGGAATTTCTCCCAAAAGAGAAATAGACTTCGGCATTGACCTTCTTCTAGATACTCAACCTATATCTATTCCGCCATATAAAATGGCACCAGCAGAACTCAAAGAACTGAAATAGTAGTTGAAGGATCTCTTAGATAAGGGATTCATAAGACCCAGTGTGTCCCCATGGGGTGCACCAAACTTATTCATGTGCAAGAAAGATAGTTCTCTTAGAATGTGTATTGGTTACCGTAAGCTCAATAGAGTCACGGTCAAGAACCAGTATCCACTTCCCTGAATTGATGACTTATTTGACAAACTTTAGGGTGCTAGTTATTTGTCTAAGATAAACCTTGAATCCGGCTATCATCAGCTCAGAGTAAGAGAATGTGACATTCTAAAAATAGCCTTTCGTACCCGGTATGGTCACTTCAAATTCCTAGTCATGTCCTTTGGTATTACCAATACCCCAGAAGCTTTCATGTACTAGATGAACCATATGTTCAAGCTGTACTTGGACATGTTTACCATAGTATTTATAGATGATATGCTGGTCTAGTCCCACAGTGAGCATGATCATGCAGACCATCTCAAAATTATACTTTAGACACTCAAAAATCATCAGTTGTTCGCCATATTCCGTAATTGCAAATTTTGGTTAAGGTAAATAGCATTCCTTGCCCATATCGTCTCCAGTGATGGCATTAGAGTAGATCCTTGATAACGCTCAGCTTACACCTTAAATTAGTGTATGGCAGTCGTCGTCAATATATTTACCCAACTTTGGAGTTGGGGTCGAATCCATAGGGATCAATGTTAATGGTGATTAAACTAGTTTGAAATTATAGCTACAAGTTAAATTCAAACAAAATGATACAAAAATATAAAATGCAATTTTAGTATTAAAGTTTGTAATTAATATAAATGGAAAACTATAGTTTTGTTTACTGTAGGTTTCGGGGATTGAAAGATACAAGGTAATGCTTAAGATTCTTGGAGTAAGTAAGAACAACAGAATATCCCTAACGACAATACTATCTGACTTATCTCTGGACCTCACTAGACAATTTATTATCTAATTCTCTTGAACTTAGATAGCTTATCTATTTCCAATAGGATGTTATCTCAAGTAAATTAATCCAGTTATGACATTAATCATTAAACAGAAGGTTGGTAGCTTTTGAGTCCCTGTTGATACTTCACGTCCTCTAGTTTATTTCTCTGTTCAAGCAAATAGACCTAAGGCATAACCCATTGTTTACAACCAATAGATTTTAAGTTAAAACAACAGAATTTCAAGACGTCCTACAACTCTTTGAACCCTTTTAGTACATAGCAGTATATCAAACCCTAATCCATCGATCCCATAACTAAGGCTAATGGAATTAGCCGCTCATGATTTGATGAACAAAATAAAAAGTTGAATTCATGCTAGTATGGATAAACTTATGAATGGATGAAAACAACAATTTTTTCTTTACAAAAGAATAATCCACAATAGTTGATAAGTGTTGAAGGTTAAACAAGAAAAAAATACTTGATGAAAAAGATGAGGCAATGTACGTTACTCCCATGTTCCAAAAATAAGATTGAGAGAGATCCTAAAAAGAACCATTAAAACTATTATTGATACCTAAACTTAATTATGGAAATAAAGTAACAAAATAAATAAAATTATTAGATTAGGTGACGCCCTGGCTGACGCCACATCAAGAGTCTAACGCCTTATCATGGATGGCATCAAATTAGCTCCAATTGTCTTCTAGTTCTGTCTAAAGCTGACGATGTTGCTAAGCCGCGTCTCGGATCTGATGGCATTTCACTGTTTTCGTCAGATGTCTTCTCCTTTTTCAAATTCTCTTCTTAAGGCTGACACCCTTATTGACGCGTTAACATAATTTTGATGCCACATCACCAACATCATCACAACTGCTTCTCAGACTGCAACTCCCTAGTTAAGATTGACGCCAATGCTGGTAGCGTATCACAAGGCTGACGAATTATCACGGTTGTCGTCAGCTATGTTTTCAACTCTTTTTGCTCAGAATTCAGCTCTTTTGCTCCATTGTTATTTATTTCCATGCATCTTGACTTTACTACAAAATCTTAAGATATAACATCAAAAATACAAATAATTACTTAAGAACTTACAATTATTTCAAGTTAAAAAGTCTTAAATGTGCTACAAAAATCTAGCACATCAACACCCTCAACTTAAAAAAAATTGTTTGTCCTCAAGCAACTACATAACACTATATTACGATGCTTAACCAAGAGACACATAAGATACCTATCACAGTTGATTATCAAGTTTAGCTCAAAACTCATGCCACACTTCACGTTCAATTACTTATAAATCCAATTGTGCATATCAATGAAGATTAACAATGTGACCCAAAGAAATCAAGATATGGCATCAATTTAGCAACAATAACCATGCATATGTACAACTTACACTACACAAACAAGTAAATAGCTAGAAATGCAACCGATGTGCCCTTACAACAAAGAAGTCCCTCCTCACTCATATATGAACATAGGTATGTCAACGCGGGGACGGTCAGGAGACACTCACTCTCAGAAAGAAATTCTAATCAATGCATGTCAAATACCATATGCTTGCCCTTATTTTCATTACAAAGGTTTCCAGACAGGTAAGTTAGGATAACTATAGGTCTTTTCTTCAGCTTGTAATATAGGCTAAGGGCTGCTATGATATTCAATGGCATTTAGAGTGACTAAGCCTCCTTGGCACTACCTTAACTTTTGGGGTTCACTTATTAACCTTTTTCTTCTTTTTCTCCTTTTCTTAATCACACATTATTCAGGATGGATGTGGTTTTTCTTTTTCATTCTTTTTCTTTTCTTATTCTTCTTCCACACCACCCAACTTTTTATGCTTTTTCACTTATTATTTTCCTTTTATTCTACCTTTCTTCATCCCCAGTTTACATCACACACCCCTATGATAGCCACCCTAAACTTAGGTTGTTCACCTAAGTCAAGGTGCACAATGTCCAAGGAGGACCAAGGCCAAAATAGGTTCATTATGATCTAAATGGGAAGGTGATAGGTGTCATAGAAAGAAATGGTCAATTCAGGCTCAAATAGGGATCAAGAGATGTCATGCATACAGGAAAGGTCATTTAGGCAAAAAAAATGACTTAAAATCAAAATGTCCTATGATCCTTTCCTAACCCCTATCTTTCATCCAAGGTAAGACTAATCGGGCAAATTCTAGATTCAACACACACAGGGAATTGAGTAAGACCTCACACACACATGGAACAATCGTACATCATAAGCTACTACCCATTCATTTCATGCAATTATTAGTAGTGATTATCTTGTCCCTAGTACTAATGCCATAAAAATATTCACAGTAGACACATATAAATGTATATCACATAGTTATAAAATAAACCAACGGAGAGGAGTTTATCCATCTTAAAAATGAACAAAAATATGTCAACTACTCTAGATATTTATTTTTCTCTAGTTAACCACAACACATCACAAAACAAACACAATACGCCTAAACATGCCGGCTCTACTAGGAACAAGACTCCGAGGAAAAGAGGCACGACAACAAAAACCCCAGGAGGACATCACACCTACAATAAGCCCCACCCTCAACTTAATATCATGCAGTGTTTCCAAGGCGTCAATCAAAAACAAGAGAGTTAGAAACTTACCTATGGCACCATGGGTGTGAAGATCTGATTTCAATCACGCAATACAAAGACAAGCAATAAAATACCTTGGGTTGCCTCCCAAGAAGCACCTAATTTAGTGTCGCGGCATGACCCAACTCATCTTTTTCCTCTATCCTGAGGATATAAACTTTACCCCCTACTTAGAGTCCAACTTATTGCCTCACTCATAGGGGGTGGTACAAAGATTAAGAAGCTGAGTAATGGATGATGCATGGTAAATAACTCAGCTTTGAAGTGAGTTGTGTTTTTTGTGTTGCTTATCAAGTGTAAAATAAAAATATAGGATTCTTGTGCCTCATCTTCATAGTCTTCAACTATTTTAGATGATTGCACAGACAAGATATCATCTAAACATAATGTGAAAAAATGCTTTGAGTGTGGACCAACAAATCCTACTTCTAAATTTACACTATCCAATACACACTCACTTCTATTCATCTTCACAATATTTTTACTTTGAATTGGGCTAAAGTCTTCATAAGAGATTGGCTTGGCTTTTTCTTTTGCCTCTAGCACTAATTCCTCAATCTTGGCATCATCCCTTATGGTTGGCTCGGTTGGTTGGGAAATCTCCAAGGATTGACCAACATTAAGCTTATCCTCAGTATCAGAATCTTGCTCATCATCGCCACACTCTTCAAATATTTTAAATGATTCCACAGACAAGATATCATCTAAACATAATGTAGAAAAGTGTTTTGGAAGATTGACCCCGATATCCATCTCTTCTATCCTTTCTTTTCCCTTATTAAATACCCTAATGTCTTGATATATGTAACATATGGTATCATTTGTTGTGTCTATATGACCCAACATTAGTTGGAGCATAGCTTCAATGTTACTCTTTTCAGTGCTGCATTCTTCCTTTTCTCGACCATAAGACCTGTCATACTTATAAGAAGTACTAGAACTTGGGTTAGCGTAGTAGGGGGAGAGGGAATTTGAGTAATCAATCCAATGCCCATCTTGACCACCACATAAAGAACAATTATACTCCCACTAAGATGGATAAGGTGCGCACATCTCTCTCCGGAGAGCATATCTACAATCATGCCAAAAGTGGGGTCCATCACAATCTGGACATGGATCATCCAGATAAGAATTCTGACCACCAAACTCACATTCATTCCATGATTCCATAGTAAGAAATAAGCAAAAATAAAGAAAATCTACCTAACACACGAAACAAAGAAAATCACAAACAAATATTTACAAGTTCAAATTCAAGCCAGCAAGATAAAATTACAAACAAACTCAATACGCCAAATTGTTCCTCGGCAATGGTGCTATTTTTTGATAACTCTCAACTTACACCACAAATTAGTATAAGGCGGCCATTGTCAATATATTTACCCAACATTGGATTCGGGGTCGATTCCACAGGGGACAATGTGAGTGGCGATTAAACTAGTTTGAAATTATAGCTACAAGTTAAATTCAAACAAATGATACAAAAATATAAAATGGGGTTTTAGTATTAATGTTTGTAATCAATAAAAATGGAAAACAAGAGTTATGTCGACTGTGGGTTTCAGTAATTAACAGATACTAGGTAATGCTTAAGATTCTTAGAGTAAGTAGGAACAATAGAATATCCCTGACAACTATACTATCTGACTTATCTCTCCACCTCACCAAACAATTTATTATCTAATTCTCTTGAACTTAGATAACTTATCTATTTCCAATAGGATGTTATCTTAGGTAGATTAATCTAGTTACGACATTAATCATCGAATAGAAGGTTGGTAGCTTTCGAGTCCCCATTGATAATTCACGTCCTCTAGTCTATTTCTCTGTTCAAGCAAATAAACCTAAGGCATAAGCTATTATTTGCAACCAATAGATTTTAAGTTAAAACAATAGATTTTAAAGACGTCCTACTACTCTTTCAAGCCTTTAAGTACCTCAAAACATATCAAACCCTAATCCATGGATCCCATAACTTGGGCTAATGGAACTAGCCGCTCATGATTTGATGAACGAAATAAAAAGTTGAATTCATGATATTATGGATAAACTTATGAATGGATGAAAAAAACAATTATTTCTTCACTAGAGAATAATCCACCATAGTTTCTAAGTGTTGAAGGGAAAACAAGAAAAAATACTTGATGAAAAAGATGAGGCAATGTACGTTCCTCCCAAATTCTAAAAAACAAGATTGAGAGAGATCCTAAATAAAACCCTCAAAACTTCTATTTATACCTAAACTTAATTATGGAAATAAAATAACAAAATAAATAAAATTATTGGATTAGGTGACGCCCTTAATGACGCCACAGCAATAGTCTGACACCTTATCACTGATGGCGTCAGATTAGCTCCAGTTGTCTTCAAGTTCTTTCTAAAGCTGACGATGTTGTTTAAGGCTGACGCCCTAATTAATGCCTTATCAAAACTTTGATGCCACATCACCAACAATGTTAGAATAGTTTCTCATATTACAACTCCTTGTTTAACACTGACGCCGATATTGATAGCCTAGCACAAGGCTGACAACTTATCATAGTTGTCGTCAGCCTTATTTTCAGCTCTTTTAGCTCAGATTTCTGATCTTTAGCTCTATTGTTATTTATTTCCATGCATCTTGACTTTCCTACAAAATCTTAAGAAATAACATCAAAAACACCAATAATTACTCAAGAACTTACAATTACTTCAAGTTAAAAAGTCTTAAATGTGCTACAAAAATGTAGCATATCAATCCTTAAAAGATCGAAGTGGTAATAAACTGGTTTAGACCTGTCTCTCCATCAAGCATCAGGAGTTTCTTGGATTTGGCTGGCTATTACAGATGGTTTATTGAAGGATTTTCATCTATTGCATTCTCTATGTCCATATTGACACAGAAAAAAGTCAAGTTTTAATGGTCAGATCCTTGCGAGAAGAGCTTTTAGGAGTTGAAAACTCAACTTACCTCAGCCTCAATCTTAGCTCTTCCAGATGGTCCAGATGGGTTTGTAGTGTAGTTTAATAAATCTAGAGTAAGTTTGGATTGTGTCCTCCTGTAGCATTATAAGTTCATAGCCTACACCTCTAGACAACTTACACTCCATGAGTAGAATATTCCTACTTAAGATCTTGAGTTAGCAGCCATGGTTTTTTCCTTAATGATTTGGAGGCATTACTTGTACGGAGTTCATATAGATGTGTTCACTAATCATAAGAGCCTTCAGTATGTCTTTTCTCAGAAATATCTCAATATTCATTAGAGAAGGTAGTTAGAGCTCTTGAAAGATTATGACATGAGTGTCTTTTATCATCAGGGCAAGGCTAACGTAGTGGCGAACGCTCTCAGTAGACTGGCAATGAGTAGTGTTACTTATGTCTAGGAAAGTATGAAGAAGTTAGCTCAGCAAGTCCATCAGCTTGCCAGACTAGGAATTTATTTAGTTGATTCAGAGGAGGGTGACATATGGGTTCAGAGTAGTTTAGAATCATGTCTAGTTTCTAAGGTGAAATAAAATCAAGATAGAGACCACAATTTAGTCAAAGGTGCACTAGTCAATTAAGGTCAAGAAAGTAGAGATCTTTTTCGAAGAGGGATATGGTGTATTGAATTGCTAGGGTTGTCTCTATGTTCCAGGTGTAGTTGACTTAAGGTAGAAAATTCTTGTAGAAGCATATGGTGCGCGCTACTCTATTTATCCAGGGTCCACAAAGATGTACCGCAAATTGTAGGAGGTCTATTGGTCGAGTGGGATGAAGAGAGATGTTTCAAAGTTTATGGCTAAGTGCTCAATATCTCAACAGGTTAAGATAGAGCAACAAAAGTCTAGTGGCTCCATGCAGGAGTTCAATATTCCTTCTTCGAAATGCGAAGAAGTGAACAAGGACATTTTGACAAAATAATTCAAAGATATTCGTACTCGTTGCTAGCATGTTTTAGTTTGGGTCATGCTAGATAGAATGAACAAATCAGCCCATTTTCTTCCAATTCATACCTTTTATTCAGCTGAGGATTATGCCAAACCCTACATTAGGGAGTTGGTTAGATTACACAGTATTCCATTATCCATTATTTCAGACAAAGTTACCTAGTTCACCTCTCATTTCTAGAAAGCATTCAAAAAGGGTCTTGTTACCAAAGTTCATCTCAGTACAACCTTTCATCCCCAGACAGATGGTCAATGTGAAGTTATTTTCAAGGGTGGTGGGGATAACCACTTGACTTTAATTGAGTTTACATACAACAATAGATATCATTCCATTACTTAGATGGCTCCATTTGAAGCTCTCTATGGTAGGATATGTAGATCTCCATTTTGTTGGTTTTAAGATAGTGAGGCCTTGATGATAGGACCTGACTTGATATTCGATGCCTTAGAGAAAGTCCAGTTGATCAGAGAAAGACTCCGGGCTGCTCAGAGCTGATAGACGTCTTATGCAGATATGCGTAGATAGGATCTCGAGTTCGATGTTAGTGACTATGTCTATCTAAATATCTCTCCCATGAAGGAAGTGATGAGGTTTGGCTAGAAGTGAAAGATCAGTCTCTGATATATCGGTCCCTTAAAAATTCATAGTCGCTTCTACAAGGTAGGTTACGAGCATGAATTACCCTCAAATCTAGCCTCAGTTAACCTAGTATTTTATGTTTCTTTGCTCAAGAAGAGTATAGGTCAACCAACAGTTAAAGTCCCTATTCAGAGAATAGATGTTCAGAACATTCTCTCTTATGAGGAGATTCCAGTTAAAATTCTAGACTACCAGACTCATAAAATAAGGAACAAAGAAGTCCCTATAGTCAAAGTTCTTTGAAAAAAATTAGTTCGTTGAGGGAGCTACTTGGAAGGTAGAAGTAGGAATGTGTACCTAGTACCCTTACCTCATCTTTGTTGACTCAAATGAAGCTCAAGGTAATAGTTCTTCTTAAGCTTTTCAGTTTTCATGTCCAGATTTCAGTTACAACTTGGTATCAGCCTCATGTTCAGGATTTTATTTTTAAACTTGGTATTAAGTACATTGCATCTCCAATAATATTTTATGCATTATATTAGTCATGTTTTCATGTATCAACTCAGTCATGAAATCATGCATCAGATATGCATGCTGTGTATGAATCTCAGAAATGTTAGTTATGTAGTCATGTTTTAGTTTTCATATTTAGTATGTACTATGGCTTATGATTTCTCCCATCTCAGTCAGTCTAATTCCAGGACTAATGTTCCCAAGGGGGAGATATTGTAAAACCTCAAAGTTTCCTAACTAATTTAGTCTCAAGAATGTCAAGTATTATACGGTATTCATGATAAACCGTTCAATTCACATGTTGATTGATGTATTCTTGATTATTTGATGTGTTGATGATTGTTTAACCATAGCATGCTCCCCCCATGTTTGATTAAATTCCTATATGAATGAAAAGTGCCATACTAGTATGATAATATAAAATATCCATTCATGTATAACTTATATTTGTGAAGTGTCTGATGAAATGTCTTAGCCAATGGATTATGTATTGTTGATGTTTGTCCTGTACTCAAGAAAGTCATGCTTTGTCTATTTTCTTCTATCGACTCCTTGGGATACTTGTACCCAAAAAATATAATTGTGTGCCTAGATTCCGTGTCATGTTTTCATGATATCCTTAGTCAAACCATGATCCATAGAACTCAGTCAGTCATATGACTCAGGGAAGCTCAGTAATATGGTAATCTCAATACTGTTCCATCAGTTAACAGAAGTTAGTTAATTTAGTCTAGTTCTGTTTAATAATCCATGAGTAGTGTCTATTCAGATGGGAGTAGGAATTAGGATCGAGTAAACCCAAGGATGGGAAAACACACTGTCAGATGAGGGTGTGATTATTAGAAGTAATCCTTAAGTTCCAAAACTATGTATCTAGCATACGTTCAGACATCAACAATGTAAGATGAGGGTTGATAAGGTGGATAGGCACTGTTAGATGAGGGCCCCACCATTCTCTTTTGGGGACACTGTTAGATGAGGTTCACTCAAAGCTTTTCATTACCAAAGGTGTGGTATTGACACCCTTCTAATTAGGGTTATAGATTGGAGCCCAACTAAGCCATAATGGATTATCAGGGGCATGTTAGTTAGATAACTACTTCCCATAGTTTTAGTTATATAATTAGGACTGTCAGATACAGTCATTTAATCTTAGTAATAGAACTCAGATAGTTCTATAGAATTCAAGACTGTCAGATACATTCAACTCTGAATAGTATAGAACACAGCTAGTTCGATCAGATTGAGGAGTGTCAAATATAGTCACTTAAGTCATCAGTTATATTAGTCATCAAAATTCAGTTATCAGTAAATTCATCTTATCACGATCTCAGATATAGTTATAGCATTTTCATGCCTGTATTATTAGATTCATATTAGTCAATTAGCTAGTATTGTTCATGCATATGAACCCCATGAATTCAGCCTACCTTCCATACATTCCAGTGCATTAAAAATACTGATGCATTTGCGCTATGGTGTCTTATACCATAGGTTCAAAAGTATGAGCTCCAGAGCATCAGTAGCATTCTAGTCTTAACAGTCAAAGTTAGTAGTGAGTCCTCATCTTTTTAGACATGATCATTTATTTATTATATTATTAAATAATTTATAAGTTGGAGTTAGTTGGGAACATATCCCATCAACTTTTTATCCAGACAGTTATGTTTTCAAGGTTTTACAGACAATTGTATGTTCAGAAAATATTTCTGTTTTGGGTATTCTATTACCCACTTGAATGTTATATTTTATAAGTCATACAGTTTTAAACCTTAAGGTATTTTAGCCTCTATTTCCACATTATAGTATGTTATATAATGTACGTGTACAGATATCAGTCATGGGTTAGCTTGTGGTCCTTCGGGGTCATAAGCATCGTCTATTGTTTCGAGTACCACATTCATAGATAGAGTAACAAAGAAGTCCCTCTAGTCAAATTTCTTTGGTGGAATCAGTCCGTTGAGGGAACTACTTGGAAAGTAGAAGCAGACATGCATATCAAGTACTCTCACCTCTTCTTCGCTGACTCAGATCAAGCCCAAGGTAATAGTTTTCCTTAAGCTTTTTAGTTTTCATGTCTAGATTTTATTTAGAACTTTGTATCAGCCTTATGTTCAGGATTCCATCTTTAAACTTGGTACCAAATACCATTACATATCCAATTATATGTTCATGCATCAGATTAGTCATGTGTTCATTCATTAAGCATGTATTCTCTTTGTAAGAAGACTCAGTTATTAGAAATTTCAGTTATGTAATTAGTTCCATCATGTATTCATACATCAGTTATGTGTGATCAACTTATCAATACCCTCAGTCATGCATTCACGTATTATTTCAGTCATGAAATTATGCATCAGATATACATGCTCTATATGAATCTCAAAAATATCAGTTATGTAGTCATGCTTCAGTGTTCATATCAGTTTGTACTTTGGATTATCATTTCTCCCCTCTCAGTCAGTCTCATTCGAGGATAAATGTTCTCAAGGGGGAGATGATTCAACACCCCAAAGTTTCCTAACTAATTTTATCTCAAGAATTTCAAGTATTAGCTACTAAATTGAATGATGTTAATTCCATGGGGAGTTTTTAGAATTTTCACTTTTGTTATGTGGGAAATTCAATAAGCTTTTCATCGATATAAAATTTGCCTAAATTTGATAAACAGGTAAAAAGTTATTACTATTTCAAGTCCCTGTCGTAAAATAGCGCCATATTGGTCAGTGGCATACCGCGCCACAAGATAAAATGGCATTTATCCTTTTTCCAGTGTCCCAGTGTGATTTCTCTACGTTGCGCCAACCTTCCAGGTTGTAAACAAAATGGCAATATGATGGCTCCGGGTCATGCCATTTTTCTATTTCACAATTGTCAAATTACAGTGACGCGGCGTGATAGCGCTGTATCACGTCAGGGGTCCAGGTTAGAAAATTTTCACCAATTTAAAAGATGTATCCAGGGTTAAAAGGGTCAATCTCCAACCCCTATTTAAGCCTTTTAACATGAGAATCAGCTATGTGGAACCCAAAATATACTAGTTTCTCCCAATTTTCTCTCAAGAATCTTCTAGGGTTTCAATTTCAGGAAAATCTCTCCATCAATCTTTGCTAAATAAAGAACTAAGGTATGTCATGTGTTGATTCATGGGTCTCTTTCAACCTTGAAGCTCAAGAATCTCTCTTCAAAGTCAAAGATTTGTATATATATGAATGTTCATGATTTGATTGAATTGAAATGTAATGTTCATTTTGTTGTTTGGTTTCATTCCATATTATAGACTATTACTTACAAGAATTGATTCTAGTATGTGAGAAATTATGCGATATTCATGATAATCCCTTCAATTCACAAGTTAATTGATGTATCCTTGATTATTAGATGTGTTGATGATTGTATAACCATAGCATGCTCCCCCCATGTTTGATTAAATGCCAATGTGAATGAAAAGTTCCATACTAGTATGATAATATGAAATATCCATTCATGTACAAGTTATATATGTCAAGTGTTTGATGAAATATCTTAACTAATGGATTACGTATTGTTGATGTTGGTCCTGTACTGAAGAAAGTTATGCTTTGTTAGTTTCCTTCTATCGAGTCCTGGGGGTAATTGTACTTGAAAAATATAGTTGAGTGCCTAGAGTCCGTGTTATGTTTTCATGATATCCTTAGTAAATCCATGATCCATAGAACTCAGTTATTCATGTGATTCAGGAAAACTCAATAATACAGTAATCTCAGTACTATTCTGTTAGTCAACAAAACTCAGTTAATTTAGTCCTATTCAGTTCAATAATCTATGATCAATTTCTATTTAGATGGGAGTAAGAATTAGCACCGAGTGAACCCAAGGATGGGAACACACACTATTAGATGAGGGTGTGACTCTTAGAAGTCATCATTGTATTGCAGAACTATGTAACCAGCATAGATTGAGACATCAACACTGTCAAATGAGAGTTGATGAGGTGGATAAGCACTGTATGATGAGGGCCTCACTATTTTCTTTAGGTGACACTATCAGATAAGGGTCACTCATAGTTTGTCCTTACCAGTGGCATGGTATGGCCACCCTTCTAATTGGGGTAATAGATTGGACCCTAACTAAGCCATACTAGCGTATTAGGGGCATGTAGGTTAGATAACTACTTCCCATAGTTTTTTTTACAGAATCAAGATTGTCCAATACAGACATTCAGTCTCAGTATTAGAACAAAGATAGTTCTACAGAAGCAAGGACTATTAGATACAGTCAACTCAAAACAATATGGAATGGAACTAGTTCCATCAGATTCAGGACTATAAGATGCAGTCACTTATGTCATCAGTTATATCAGTCATCAGAATTTAGTAATCAGTCATGTTAGTTATTAGTAAATTCATGTTATCACGATCTCAAGTATAGTTACAACATATTAATACATGTATTCTCACATTCATATTAGTTAGTTTTCCAGTATTATTTATACATATGAACCCTATGAATTCATCCTACATTCCATGCATTCCAGTACATTCAAAGTACTGATGCATTTGCACTATAGTTTCTTATACCATATGTTTAGAAGAACGAGCTCCAGAGCATTATTATCGTTCCAGTATCAGTAGTAAGAGTTAGCAGTGAGTCCTTTTCTTTTGAGGACATGATAATTTATTTATTATCTCATTAATTAATTTATAAGTTTGAGTTAATTGGGGACCTGTCGCATAAAATCCTTATCTAGACTGTTATGTTTTAGAGGTTTTTCAGACTATAGTATGTTCAGACAGTATTTTAGTTTTTGGTATTCTTTAACCCTACTCAGATGTTATATTTTATCAGTCAAGCAGTTTTGAACCTTATGGCATTTCAGCCTCCATTTCTGCATTATATTTACTCTATTATATAGCGAACAGGTACAAATATCAGTCATGGGTTAGCTTGTCATCCTTCAGGGTATGAGCACCATTTAGTATTTCAAGTACCACAATCATAGACAGAGAACAAAAAAGTCCCTCTAGTTAAATTTCTTTGGCTGAATCAGTTAGTTGAGGGAGCTAGTTGGGAAGAAGAAGCAAACATGCATACCAAGTACCGTCAACTCTTCTCCGCTAACTCAGATAAAGCTCAAGGAAACAGTTCTCCTTTAGCTTTTCAATTTTCATGTACAAATTTCAGTTAAAAATTGGTATCAGCTTTATGTTCAGGATTCCATTTTTAAACATGGTACTAAGTACCATTGTATATCCAATTATATATTCATGCATCAGATTAGTCATGTGTTCATGCATCAGGCCTTCATTCTCCTTATGAGAAGACTCAGTTAATGGAAATCTCAGTCATGTAATAAGTCCCATCATGTATTCATGCATCAAATATGTGCGATTAGCTTATCAGTACTCAGAGTCATGCATTCATGTATCAGCTCAGTCATAAAATCAAGCATCAGATATACATGCCCTGTATGAATCTCAAAAATGTCAATTATGTAGTCATGTTTCAATGTTCATGTTAGTATGTTCTTTGGCTTATCGTTTCTCCCCTCTCAGTCAGTCTCATTTGAGAATGAATATTCCCAAGAGGGAGATATTATAATACCCCAAAGTATCCTACCTAATTTTGTCTCAAGAATGTCAAGTATTAGCTTCTAATTTGAATGATGTTTATTCCATGGGTAATTTTCAAGATTTTCACTTTTTCATGTGGGAAATTCAATAATCTTTCCATCGATATAAAATTTGCCTAAATCAGATAACCGGGTAAAAGTTATGACTATTTCAGGTCCGCATCATAAAACAACGCCATATTGGTCAGTGGCGCGCCGTCCTATAAGATAAAATGACAATTTTCCTTTTTCCAGTGTCCCAGCGTGATTTCTCTATGCTGCGCCAAACTTCCAGGTCACAAACAAAGTGGCAACACAATGGCTCCGGGTCGATATATTTCCCTATTTCCCAATTGTCAAATTCCTATAACACGGTGCGATAGCGCTACGTCGGGCCAAAGGTCCAGGTCTGGAAATTTTCACCAATTTAAAAGATTCAACCAACGTTAAGAGGGTCAATTTCTCACCCCTATTTAAGTCCTTTAACACGATACTCAGCTATTTGGAACCCAAAATATACTAGTTTAACTCAATTTTCTCTGAAGAACAATCTAGGGTTTTTATTAAAGATTCAATTGCAAGAAAGTCTCTTAGTCAATCTTCGCTAAATCAAGATGTAAGGTATGTCATTTGTTCATTCATGGGTATTTTTCTCCCATGAAGTTCAAGAATCTCTTTTCAAAGTCAAGGATTTGTATATCTATGATCGTTTATGATTTGATTGAATTGAAAAGTGATGTTCATGTTGTTGTTTGGTTTCATTCCATGTTATAGACTATTAGTTACATGAATTGATTCAAGTAACTAAGGAATTACACAGTATTCATGATAATCACTTCAATTCACAAGTTCATTGATGTATCATTTATTATTAGATGTGTTGATGATTGTATGACAAGATTATCCTACCCCCATGTTTGATTAAATGCCTATGTGAAGGAATAATAGTATGACAATATGAAATATTCGTTAATATACAAGTTATGTATGTCAAGTGTTTGATGAAATATCTTAGCCAATGGATTATGTATTATTGATGTTGGTCCTGTACTCAAGAAAGTCATGCTTCGTCAGTTTTCGTCTTCCGAGTTCTGGGGGAACTTGTACCTAAAAAATATGGTTGTGCACCTAAAGTCCATGTTATATTAACATGATACCCTCAGTCAAGCCATGATCTATAGAACTCAGTCAGTCATGTGACTATCTCAGTACTATTTCGTCAGTCAACAGAACTTAGTTAATTCAGTCCTATTCAATTCAATAATTCATGCTCAGTCTCTATTCAGATGGCAGTTATAATTAGCATCGAGTGAACCCAAGGATGGGAACACAAACTTTCAGATGATGGTGTAATTGTTAGAAGTCATCTTTGCATTTCAGAACTATGTAGCCAACATAAGTAGAGACATCAACCCTGTTAGATGAGGGTTGATGAGGTGGATAAGAACTATTAGATGAGGTCCCAACCATTTTATTTTGGGGAAACAGTGAGATGAGGGTCACTCACAGATTGTCCTTACCAGTGGCACGCTATTGACAACCTTCCCATTGGGGTTATAGATTGGACCCCAACTAAGACATAATGGCATAGTAAGGGTATGTCGGTTAGATAACTACTTCACATAATTTTAGTTAGAGAATCAGTACTGGAAGATACAGTCTCAGTAATAGAATACTCATAGTTCTACAAAATTCAGGACTGTCAGATACAGTCAACTCAGAACAGAACAGAACTCAGCTAGTTTTATCAGATTTAGGACTGTCAGATATAGCCACTCATGTCATCAATTATATCAGTCATCAGAATTCTATAATCAGTTATTTTAGTTAACAGTAAATTAAGGTCATCATGATCTCATAAATATAGTTATAACATATTCATGCATATATTCTCACGTTCATATTAGTTAGTTAGATAGTAATGTTCATGCATATGAACCCCATGCATTCAGCCTACCTTCCATACATACCAGTACATTCAAAGTACTGACACATTTGTGCTATGGTGTCTTATACCATAGGTTAAGAAGCACGAGCACTAGAGCATCAGTCACATTCTAGTCTCAGTAGTCAGAGCTAGTAGTAATTCCTCATCTTTTGACGACATGATCATTTATTTATTATATCATTAATTAATTTATAATTTGGAGTTAGTTGGGGACATGTCCCATCTACTCCTTATCCAGACAGTTTTGTTTTAGAGGTTTTTCAGAATACAATATTTTCAGAAAGTATTTCAGTTTTGGGTATTCTTTTACCTCACTCAGATGATATATTTTATCAGTCATGAAGTTCTGAACCTTATGGACTTTCATCCTTTATTTAAGCATTATATTTAGTGTGTTATATAGTGTACAGGTACAGATATCAGTCATGGGTTAGCTTGTGGTCCTTTGGGGTCGTGAGCACTATGTAGCATTTCAAGCATCAGATTTAGGGCGTTACAAGCGTAGGATTGCTTTGAGAGCTTTAATTTCTTCAAAGTAACAGCACCAAAGTCACAACCCAGATAGTTAAGGCTAGGAGAGTATCACCGACAATAGGGATGAGATCATCGGTGCACACCATAAGTGGACCATCTAGCCTATCCCAAACTACAACTACAAGCTTTTTAACTATAAAAACTTAAATATATGCTATTAAAGATGGAATTACTGTGTCTGCTCGTACTAGACTTACCCTTCAATGGATACTTATTATGGGATTTATATTGCACTCATTCCAATTACCAGACTTATTGTGCGCGGTTTTGTTATTTACTGTCACTACCTCTCCATGTCAGGATTGGGTAATTTACGTGCCTACTGCCTTCCATGGATGCAGTAGCAGTTTCTCAAGCTCCCTCTTCGAAATCAAACCCTAATTCTCCATCACCCATCACCACCATGGAAGGCTACTATCCTACCATTGAAAGTTGATAGGGCTGAAATTTGAATGATGCATCGCTGACATGATGGTCGTGTGATCCGTTGAGTTATCATGAATAATCACAGCAACCGGCAGAGCCCACATTGACCTTTTAACAAATAAGGGCATCCCTTTCATAAGTTAGGGCTTGTTGCAAGTATTATCGCTATAATTACTATAGTTATCCGAGTATTAGATACTATTAAACAAACTATAACTGATTTAATGAGCCATTCAAAATTTCACAATCTGAATCTATTCATACTTAAACATACATGGATTATTATTTGAGACAAGCATATGACTACTAGCAGGATCAATCAGGTAGCACTCATCATCGAAGCTGGCATTGCATTAGCCCAGCCTACATAAAAAGGCATGGATAGGTTCAAGGTGAGCATTACCATAGTTTTTAATGTGCATCGTATAGGGTAGATAGTAGCCGATGAAGAGGCCATACCACTGTGTCTACCATATCAAAAAATCCTAACCATCACTCATAGACGACAACATTGTACAATGAATTGACGAAGGTGTGGGACATGAGGGAGGTCTTATGATTTAACCCGTGCATGAAATACAAGTGGAAAAACTGATCAATGAAACTTGATAATACCTGGGCATTAGGTATGCAACATAGGAAACGGACATTAAGCAAAACCGAATTGTGCTTTCCCCATGACTAAGATGGCAGGCTGGCTAGGATGTCTCTTCTTGAGCAGGGATCCAACCTAACTGCATATGCTAAACACAACTCGCGTGTCGTGCATCCAAATGCTCCATTGATGCTTGTACAAAACTGGACCCAATGCCCAGCAATAAATGTTATATGTTGCTGCCCATGCTCATGTTTTAGGGATAAAGCAGGTCCCACTTTACCCGATATCCCACCCTTAAGGGGAGTAGAGAAGATGAAAGCGCACCGAGAATAGTACACAGGCGTCACCCACGTTGGATGCCCGTGCTAGATGGGGATTCGGATCAATCCTATTCGTGTAGTGCCTAGAGCATACCTTCAGAGTAGCATCTAGAACTCGTCGCACACACAAAAGCACCGCTTCATATAAAATCAAACGCCAACAGTCCCATCGTGGATAATGACAGCGATAGCCGACACAATCACACAATAAAGCGCTACCAATGTTGTTTTACGGGCAACCAGTAGCTCACATGGACTAGCCATGCTTGCTACCATGTGCCCACATTGGACGCTGACATTCCAGTGAGCACCTATGCCAACTAGCGACAGTCGCCTTGAAGTGCCTTCAACACCTCTACCCTACTTATATATGCTTAAAAAAAACAACCCAACTTATAGGAGTAGACATGCATTTTCCTGAGAATAATACTATATACGTACGGACCAGAAATGGACGTTTTGATGTAATATACAATGCACTCACAAAACAGTCACGTGATTTGTAAATTATAATTTTCATTAATAATATATTTTTTTCAAATATTATTTATGAAAATTAAAAAAATAAATAAAAAACTCGAAAAAATATTTTAAAAATATAAAAATATTAGGAAAATATTTTCAACGTATGAATAAACCTTAAACCAATAATTGAGTGTCTATTTATACGTATAATGTAACGATATAAAATATTTAACTTTATAAATATAACGTGGGGAGATTAGGAAAAACACCCCAACATATGTTGTAACATTGAAATACCACTAAAAAACACTTAGTGTTATGTAATGAAAGGACTTTACAACTGTGAGGAAGATGCATGAACGTTTAAAAAATATTTGGATGATCGAACATAGGTTTATGCTCTTTTGGTTTTTGCACAGTTCCATGGTCCCTTCACTGTGCCCATGGTGTCATGGGGCCTTGGTGCACTTGCGGCATGTGCACAGGTTCGAGGTTGCCAAGCACATAGTTCCAAGTTTAGGATGCATGGGTTCTTTGGTGCCATGGCATAATGGTGCGCGGTGCTGATACGCCCAAACTACACCTCTCTTATGAGAGAGTAAGCAGTCGTTGTCAAATATATAACATAACTAGGTTGGGGTCGAATCATACAGGGAATATGGTGCTAATTAAGTTGTATACAGATTAGTTGACTTTTAATCATTTACTTTCATAAAATAAATAGGGGGTATTTGATTCAGTTCGCAAATTAATGGTTTCAGTTTAACAAGATGAAATAAGTGTAGTAGTATTCAAATTTAGAGAAAGAGCAAGCTAGGGTTATGTCTTCCTTGTAGTTTTCAATACTTTCTAACTCTTGGCTTTACGAATTCATACATGCATCATGCTTACAGAGAAACGTATTGTATTTAATAACATAATGCTAGTGTTTCTCAATCATCAAGGACTAATTCACTTTAGTTCTCTCGAATCAAAAGCGTTTACCAAAACCAATACAAAATCTCCAAGTAGTTAATCCTTCTAAGGCATTAGCATATGAAATAGGGGTTGGTAATCCTATTTTCTTGTCACTACTATCCTTTCGAACAACAACCTTTCTTTCAAAAAGGTTGCATTTTTAAGGCATATCCTCTATGTTTGCAACCACGAGAATTCAAGATAAACGAAGAGAGTATAATGTTAACAAATCAATGCATAATGAATTCAAAACCCAAAGTAATAGATTGTATGCTACAAGGCTTCCATAACCCTAACTAATAAACTTAGCTACTCATGAATAAAATGAAAATCACAATAGAAATATTCGTCGTATCAAAAACTAGAAGACGATCTTGGTGTGCAAATACTAAGAGCAAGAGCAAAAAATGGCTTTCTCTCTCTCTCAATCTAAGCTTCCCTTCTCTGATCTCTCCCCAAAAAAAAATATAGAATAATGAATCCTCCTTAAAAATTCAGCATTAAGCCTTTTAATAATCTCTTCTCTCATAATTGCCTTCTAGGTCCCTGAACTAATTATAAATGACAAACTAGTCTTGAAGATAGTTTCTAGGCGCCACACTTGGTCCAGATTCTAGTTTCTAGGCGCCACATTTGGTCCAGGTTGCTACTCTCTCTTGTGTCATATACCATTCGAATTCCACAGTCCCATAACGTCTTCATCTACCTCATTCATACCTGAAATCATGCTAATCACATCGGTTAGCTCAATTACATAAAAGTAGAGTAAAAACATAAGAAACTAGGCATTTTGTTCTCTAAACATAGCTAAAATATGGATAAATTAGGGTGCTTAGGCGTATAAATACACCCAAGATCAGGTGTCATGGTGTGCAGTGCCTTGGTGCCCTAGCAGTGCAGTGCCTTGGTGACATGGTGCATGGTGCCATGGTACCTTTGTGCCTTAGTGCCATGGTGTCATGGTGCCTTGATGTACGTTATCATGGTGACTTATAGCCGTTTCTTCCCATGGTGGTGTGAGGCATTGGCGCATGGTGCCTTGTGGGTGAAGGTGTTGATACATGAACAACCAACTCAAAAGAGACGCCACCATAGTAGGTAAGATAGGGGCGTTTTCATTTTTCCAATACCATTGCTTGGCAATTGTACCGCACTGCACTACTTCACTAACACATACAATGCAAAGTCTAAGAATAATAGACTAAGTTTCCTGAAACGTAAAGCACACAAAAATGTAAAGGAAAGAAGTTCCCAATATTTATTATTCTCTTAGAATTAAAATGGACAATGTGACACAAATTATACAAAGACATACAACTCTCACTATACCTTATACAATTTCCAGCACAACTTAAATAGACTGCATGTGGGCCTTTACAGTAGTTACAACCAATGACACCTAACAATATCTTATTGGACATGGCTGCATGCTTATCACATAAATCAACAGCCTGATCTATGTATTCAAATACTTTTTGAAAATCACACATGTTTACAACATTCAAAATAGGAACTACCCCATGTGACAAGAACATGGGCAGCCTTGACCCTTTAGACAATTTTGCCAATGTTCAATACTTAGTTAATTTTCAGCTTTCAAAGACTTGATCATTTCGTGTTTGTCTAACCATGTTTGTCATCCATGCCTTGCCTTTCCAGCATCATGCATTGCCCATTTCATGCCATTGCCTGTGTTTGTTCCATGCAATTGCCCATTCCATACTGCTGTCACGATTATGTCACTGCCTAGGCTATGGCACTGCCTATGTTGTGACACTGTCTTGACCATGCCAATGCCCATGTCTATCCCATTCCAGTGTAATACAATGCCTATGTCACTTTGTACATGCATGACCGCATAGGTGCGATGCACCCATCATCAACTCATATGCCCAAGGATGCCTTGCCATCACTCCGGCCACCTTGGTCATTATTAGCTGCCTATTATCTCATACCCACCACAGCATTACATTGCTTGTCTTAGTGCATGTCAAGGCCAATGTTCACCTTGACATGGCCTTATCATCCATCATGTCTTATATTGGGGGTCTAACAAAGCATCCCTACCTGATGAACTCGACACCCTTATTGAGATTGTTTTGAGGTAGTCCTCAATTTGCTTGTCAAATTTCCACAAGTTTTAAGCGTTCTCCAAAAGAGCGTCTTCTTCGCTTGAGCCCTTCTATTGAATCATTAATTCTGTATTGATATTATTTTTGTTGTTCCCCACGATCCAATGATCAAGTATCTTCTCCATCTTGGATTTATACTATTTCACAATCAAAGGACGAGCCCTCTTGGATTTGTTCTTTCTCAGATCTTCAGCATCTTGATTATACCTTTTCAGAAAGCTGAAATGCAAGGTAGGCTGAATCTTTAAACTTCTAGCAAGTCCAATTTATAAGCAACTTCACCAACCTTTTCAATAACATCGAACGAGCCGTCATACATTTGGACTAGTCTCCTACACCACTTATTTCTACCAATTTATTTCTAGATTTGTGGAGTGAGATTTTGAAAAACTTTGTAACCCACACTAAACTCCACCACACGTCTACACTGATCAACATACTTCTTCATGTATTTTGTGTCCTTTCTCAAGCTATCTTGTGCCTTTATAAGCATCTCATGCTTATTTTTTGCATATTTATAAGTAGAAGGGAAAATTCCTTCACTCGTCTACATCACCACCTCCAATGGTGTCATAGGATACATACCTAGAACAAGTTCAAATGGGCTCTTTTTTGTTACAGATGACCTATGCAGATTGTAGCAAAACTTCATTGTATACAAAAAGTCTGCCCAATTCCACTAGTTTGCTATCACATAGAGCCTCAGGTACTCTTCTAGAAAGTGATTTATCCTCTAAGTTTGTCCATCATTTTGAGGATCATTTGTTGTGGAAAAATTTAGATCTGTCCCTACCATAATAAATAATGTATGCTAGAACCAACCTGTGAACTGCATATCTCTATCACTCAAAATATCTCATGGCAAACAAAATTATTTCACTATGTTCTGGTAGAATAATCCTACAACAACTTCTGAGAAAGTAATTGGAGTAGCAACAAAAATAGCATACTTTGAGAACCTGTCCACCATCACCATTATGGATGCATTGCCATCCACCTTAGGGAACCCAGAAATAAAGTCCATAGATACAGATAACTATGGACTTTCAGGAATAGGTAGAGGCTACAACAAACCCTCCTCCTTCATACGTTTGATCATGTCTCTTTGGCACATTTGACAAGTCTTCACATATGCTTCAATGCCATCTTCCAACTTTGACTAGAAATATACACGGGACAGCAGGCCTAGCATCCACTTAACGCCTGGATGTCCAGCTCAAGGTGTGTTATGCGCCTCTTTCATCATGTCCTTATGCAGTCCACTACATTGAGATACCACGATTCTCACCCCTAAAGTAAAGGAGATCATCCTCGATCTAATACCTTTGAATGATCCCGCCTTTCACTTGACCCATCCACTTGACATAAAGAGGGTCATTTGTAGTATAAAATATATTTTTTTCTAGAAAATCAGTCTCAAGTTTAGAAATAGAGTATACTGTAGCAAATACCTCTTTTCGACTTAGTGTATCAACAACTTAGTTGTGCTTCCCTGGTTTGTGCTCCCACATGAATTAGATAGGAATTTTGGCCATATGGGCTGCTTTGGTCTTAACTTTTTCTGCGTCTTAAAGAATGTGCTTGCAACATTATCTGTCCACATCATAAACCAAGTATCCAGTACGTACACCCTCCAAGTTTATAAACAATGCATTACTGATACCATCTCTTTTTCATGGGTCAAATATCTTTTCCCAGCATCTCTAAATTTTCAACTTTCAAAAGCCATAAGATGGCCTTCCTTCATCAACACGCTACCAACAGCCTTATTCGATGCATCAGTGTGTACTTCGGAAGTTAACTCAAAGTCTAACAGCTTCAAAATGCGTTCTGAAGCTATAGCTTCCTTTAACATCTGAAATGTTATATTGCACTTATCATACCACACCTACTTCACATCTTTCTTCAGCATGTCTATTAAAGCCCCTAAATTTTTAGAGTAACCTGCAATGAACTTACGATAGTAGATCGCTAGCCCAAAGAATGATCTCAATTCTTTGACCTCACTTGGCGTCTGCCATTCAACACTTGCTTGCACCTTCTTTGATTCCAACCTTTCTTGGTTTTGATTGACTAAATACACAAGAAACTCCCCTTCCTTTGTAGATAACTCATATTTTTAAATTTCGACATAAATTTTGTACACCCTCAAACAGGACAATACCAATTTAAAATGTTCAAAATATTCATCAAGGGAGCAACTATAAATGACTGTTATCTAGATGTACCACCACAAAATCATCTAAGTAATGAAGTAATACATCATTCATCAAGTTGTAGAAAGTTGTCGGGGAGTTTGTCAACCCGAATGGCATAACAACAAACTCATACAAACCATACCTAATCACACAAATAGTTTTTGGTTCATCCCCATCTGCCATTCGAACCTTCCAATAACATGATCGTAGATTAAGATTTATGAACTAGCATGTTTTGCTTAGCCAGTCCATAAGATCCTGAACCAATGGGATAGGATACTTATTCTTCATAGTCTCTTTATTCAATGCCTGATAGTCCACACACAACCACATTGAAACATCTTGCTTCTTTTGGAACAAAACAGGAGCATCATGAGGAGCCTTGGTAGAGTAAATCAAGCCCGCATCCAACAATTCATTCAATTGTTTTTGTAGTTCAACAATAATTTTTGGGTGACATTCTATAAGAAGCTTATGTAGCGGAAATACAACGTGGCAACAACTCAATCTTTTGATCAATGTCCCTTCTTTGCGGAAACTCTTTAGGAACCTTGGGAGGCATCACATCAGCAAATTGCTTTAATACTTTAGCAACACAGTTCAAAACCTCAACTTTCATATCTAGCTTCACTTCAATCATGGAAGAAAGGAAAGTTTCATTACCTTGTTCTTCATTTTTTTGTTTCTCCACAAGGATGAGCAGCCTTGATGAAACATGGATTGGCTTCATCCAAGATCATCACTCCGTCTAAGTGAGGAAAAGGAACAAACCAAAATGTTCTAAGGAAATCTATCCCTAGAATGAATTTAAAATCAGCCAATGGCATAGCCATCAAGTTATGATTTTCCGTCCAACTTTCGATCACCATCTGCACATCTTAAGCCAAGCCTATAATAGCTTGTGCCTTGAAACTGAATGTTTTGACAAAGGGTGGACTTTTTTTCAACTTAAGTCCATACATTGCAGTAACTTTGGCTTCCACAAAAGTTTACGTGTCTTCGATATCGACCATTTCCATCATATGATTGCCATAAACTTTCATCTCTATGTGAATTAAAGAAGCATGAGGGTTGAATGACTTTGAGGATCCAACCACAATATTCAACAAACTAATATGATTAAGTGAAAAAACCCAAAGGATTTATTAAAGAAGCAACAACTTCATTACCCCCACCTTGATTCACATTTCCAACAAGCATAGCATTCACTCTTTCGTAATTGGGACAACTCTTCTCCATATAGGGTCCACCAAAAGTCCAACAATCTTTATTATTTCTATCTTTTCCCTTAATCTTGGTGTTTCAAGTATTCATTGAGGCCTTGCTCTTGTCACCCTTGTCCTTTTTTATATATTTCTTCCCTTCCCCTTTATTTTCTGTCTTTTTCTAAGACTTTGAAGAAGTGGAAATATCAAAATCAAAATGAGTTGAGCCAAAATCCACCAATGAGTCAGCTGCAGCAATTGCACTAGGAATAGCTTTCATATTCTGCCTTTTTAATTCATTTTGGTCCCAGAGATGAAGTTATGCAACTCGTCTACATCAGACATGTTCTAAATGTACAGGATCAAATAAATAAACTCGTTGATAGAGTCCTGAATCATTCCATGTTGCCATAGAATTTTCAATGTGTCTCTAGCAATCCATGAGGCATTACTAGGAAGGAATTGGTCCCTCATTTCCTTCTTCATCTTTTCCTAAGTATCAATTTTGGGATGTCTTGCACTTTCATCATTCGCATTCTGAGTCCTCCCTCATAGTTTTGTATCACCCTTGAAGTACATCATGGTGATGTTAAACTTTCTCATTAATACACCCCCTCTTATGAAGGAGTAAGCGATCACTGTCAAATATAGAACCCAACTAGGTTAGGTGCTGAATCCCACAAGAAATACCATGTTCACTAAGTATTGTGATTGTTATCTGACTGCTAATCAATGCTTCCTAAATAAAAGGGGTTTTGATTTATGGATTGTATTTTAAATAATTTCAACATAGTTGTTCAAACTAATGATTCTATTTCCAAGTAGTAATTCAATGATATTAAACAAACTATAGTTATGCTTACCGAAATGCTTCAACAGGTATGGTTTTGAATCACTTTTGAGTTACAATTAATAAATTCAATTGCAAGAGTAGCTGAATCCTATTGTTTACCCCTTAATTTGTCAACCTAAATGGATAGTTTATCCATTTAATTCTCTCATACCTAAAGAATGAATTGATTATTCAACTACTTTCTCATATTGGTCAATCCTGTTAAGCCAGTTTCCATTAATCAAAAGATTAAAGCCTATAAATTCCATGTAAACCCTTTCTTTTCCCAACAAACATTTTTCTATTCGAACAAGTGATATTCTTGGGCTCACCTTTCAAGTTTGCAACAAAGAAAAGTCATTTAAATGAAGAAGGGTTTATGCAATGTCAATTACCCATGGAACTCATTTAGAATCACAACCCAAATTAGTTTTTTATATCAAGGCTCTAATAACCCTAGTTATAGGAGCTTAGCTACACATCACTAAAGAAGAAAAAAAAGAAAAAGTCTTTGTATTTTATTCATAAATAAATTCAAAATTCACTTACAAAAGTTACAAGGTTTAGTTCATGAATATTTAATAAAAATGGAATGATTAGATCCACGAGTTTTTCTTGATTCACAGAATACTACGTTATAGGGTTTAAAAGATGGAAAACTAAGGAACGATATAAAAGATAATAGAAATAAAAGCCTAACTAGGTATTTATATGCTCCTGGATACGAATAATTTAAAATTTAAACTCAGAAAAAGTTGTGTCCAAGTTGATGGTCTGACTGACAGCCCGTTGGAGGCGTGATGGTCCATCACACGGCTATCGTTTAGTGTCCAAAAATACCAGGTTCTGTTTACATCTGACGATTTTGTTGGTGGACTATCACTGGACTGACGTTCTATCACCTTGGCCATCTCTGGGTCTTCTAAAATCCTAAATTTTTGTTGTGCCTGACGTCCAAGTTGGTGGACCATCTCAAATGTGACAGTCCACCTCTTGGACCATCGCAGAGGTCACTCAGTTTCTATATTTTGCTTTATTCTAGAGGTCACCCTGGCAGTCCATCGAATGGCTGACAGTATGCCACTTAGACCGCCGTAGAAATATTTTTATGTTATTTTTCTAGGTTTCTTCTATGGCTTACTCCTTAAACTGAAAGTACTCAAATCTAGTGTTAAATACAACTTTAGTTGATTGAAAACACATCATTTTCCCAAGAAAAAAATGCAAAATATTTCGTCAAATTCTGGAACATCAACACCTCAACTTAAGATAATTACTTTTCCTCAAGAAACTTATCACCAAATTGCAAAAATGAACAATACAATAACAGATAATAAACTATTGAGCTAGACTTAGTACAACTATTCACTTGTCATTCACACAAATATGCTCAACAACATCAGGAATTACAATTGGCATTGATTCAATATCAGCACAAATTAAATCATGGACATCATATCGTACCGAGACTAGCAAGATTAAGTAAAACTCAAGTTACCCTCACCCCAATGAAGTCCACCACTCATTATCTTTTGTGGCCACAATTTAAACTATCACACTCCAAGAGTTATAAGTAGAGTCTACATACCCATAGGATTTCCCGTACCATCTAGCGCTCTCTTATAGTTGATTCACCGAGATTATATAGGTCTATTTAAGATTTGTAATAAGGCTTTGGTCTAGGTGGGGATAAATTTTTGTAAATGTGACTCAACATTCAGACATAACCCTCTTTTCCCTTGTATTCTTACTTACCCAAGCTTCTATTTTACTAGATCATTTACAACTTCTATTATTTAGCTCACTTTGACATAACCCTTTTTTTATTTTGATAAGTACAAGCCACCATCAACTTATGCTGATGCAACCAGTTAAGGTGCATAATATCTTGAATATATCAGGTCCAAATGCTTTTAAAACTAAGTTCTAAACCAACTTTTCATTAGATGCTCAACATCTTGACAATAGCCACCCTCCACATAGGTTTTTAAAATAAGTGATGGTGCATAATGTAAAATATTGAAGCAGGGTAAGATTTACATGCTACTACCCTAAAGATAGTTAATTTGAGTTACTAGTGATGTAGGCAACTTCTACAAGCTCAAAAAGGGTTCAAATCTTGAATCTTTTTGGTGGGGTTAATTATTTTGGGTAAGTGAACTAAATATACATGGAGGCATGCTATCCTACCCCATTGAATCATCTACAATATAACCCTAAGGAACTAGTCAAGTTCTAGTTACTATACTATGCAAGAACTAAGGAAAAATCCTCGCACACACAGAGGCAACTGAGTTTAACTTATTCTAATGCTCTAAGGATTTCCATCACATGATTTATGCAAATCTCACATATTAATGCTAGTTAAAGAATTACTAAAGGTTGCTCACATATATGAAATGACTAGAATAAATAATCACGCATACATGCTCAAAGCCTTATGCTAACAACACTAATTATTCAAATATACAACAAGATGCAGAAATAAAAGATACTTTTATTTCATAAATAGACATAAAAAATGGAACTTAGGAAAAGAAAAATGCAATCCTAAACATAATCCTAAGCATATTAATTCTACTAGATAGCACATGGGAGGAAAAAACATCAGCAACACAACCCCCCATGGTACAAGTACACCCCCCCATAGAATAATACATGCTTTGTCCTCAAATGCATAAAATTTTAAGTACAACGGAGAGGAAACACTTGCAATTCCTCTTATTCATTAGAGGAATCTATGAAATGTTGTCAACTTCCAGTGTCCTCATCTGTTGCAATGTTGACCCCTATAGTGGTGGGGGTACTTAGAAACACTCCCTCCGAAATCGGAGGTACCACATCCTAGATTGTGTCTGAAGTCGGTCCCCTAATTTGGGAGAAACTGGTAGACACTTCAGCCACATCAACTTCTACTTTCTTCTTTCTTCTCTGTTCATCTCTCCTCAATCATTTTAAGGCTTTCTTCAGATCATAATGTACTCACTCCTTCGATGTCATTGCCTCTCTCTTTCTTCTCTTTTTATCTTTCCTTTTATTATGTTCATCTATCTATTTCTTTTCCTTATCTTTCAATGGCCTTCCTCTTAGATCAAAAATTTCTTCATTTTCATCACTCATTACTAAGTCCAGATAAAAAATGGGCTATTATAGTTGTCTGCTCTTAATTCTTCGATGTTAACTTGTTCTTTCTTAAACTCTTCCATGAACTTAGCAAAGTATGGGATGGACATTGAATGCAACCTTTTGTTGATTTGCTCCTTTATGTGATCCATTCTTATCTTAATGCCTTGGAATAGATAGATTGGCTCAACTAAATTTTATTAATAAAAGGCTTGAATTCTGTAGCCCAAGTATCTAGTTGCTTCTTGAATTTCTTTTGCAATTTCACACACTTGGCGAAGTTTTCCTGTGTCAAACTATATTCTTACAATTATGCCCCACCATTGGTGGTGTATATTCTAACCCTGCAGACTCACTTGATGGCACATAATCAAGTGGTACGTAATCGGTAATCGACAATGGCATACCTGTTGGAATTTCTGAGGTCTCTGGGGCTGGTGGTGACTGAGGTTTTGAGGTTTGGTGACCCTTATTTTGAACTTTTAGTCATCCTTGGACTTATTAATATCCTACCTATGTGTTGCCCGGACCTCATTATCCACCCCACAAATAAATAGCAAACCCACCTACCTACATAACTCTGTGATTAAATGGGGAAATAGTAGTGTGCTGGCCACCTTATGTGCACTCACAAATAACACATCGGCAATGATCTGACTGAAATCAATTTTCAATCATAAAAGTAAACTAGCAAGAAACACAACACGGTGACTGTCAAGATTAGCATTACCTCCAGTTTGCATATGTCTCAATCGAACCATATCCCACCCAAACTTATTTTGAACCTAAGGAAATACTTCGCTATGCACTCACGTAGGTTTGCTACCCAGGAAAGATTACCATCATTAGTCAACAACCCTGTCAACCAATGTTATTGGGTGGATGTAGAGTGTAGATGGTACTCGAGTTTGGGAATAGAAGGTGGGGTTTCATAGTCTAGCACAAACAACTTCCTATTTATTTTTTGGGCTTATATGTCAATATTAACTCCACAGATTGGAACTGACTCTCTGTTCGACAGATCTAAAATCTTAGAGCCCTTGGGAACATCCTTTACTTCCACCACCAAATAGTTAGTAAAGAATTCTCTTACCAAATTTGGCTAATATGAACCAGGTGGTTTGCTCATCAAAGCCAACTCGTACTTGTTGAACCAATGCTCCAATTCATAATACTCGTGTAACTTAGAAGTCACTATTTGGTACTCCTTAGAGAATGATCTTTTGATTGCCCTATTTATCGTCGGTGCCAGTCGATGATATAACTTGTCCCTTGCTCCCTTGAGTTTCCATCTGATGGCCTCCCTTATTTGATGGTCCTTACGTCTGATCAAGTAGGCATTCTTAGGATCAGTCTCTGAATTAACAACTTTATTTTGCGCTTCTATATTTGTAGCCTCAGTTTCAACCTCAACTGGCTTAGGACGAGATGTGACTACACTTGACTTGTTGGGGATCGACCTAGTACTATTGTTGCTACTCTTACTCTTCTCTTTAGATTGGACGAATGTTAGAATTATTTGGTCTCTTTGGCGAGTGTTGAAGTCTGGTGCCTCCTTGCTCCTGGGAGGTTTGCCTCATCCTCTTGCCCGACTACCACCTTCGATCAATGGAAGTTTTATTGCCATAATGCCTGCAAAAGAAACACAGAATCAGTTGGCACATCAAACAAATTAAAAGGAGTAAAAAATATGGCTTGACGGTCAGTCGATGATGCGATAGTCTGCCGAACTGCCCGTCAGCCCTAACTAGTGAGTCAATTATTTTAGAGGCTTGCGACGGTAAAAATGGCGGTACATCGGGTAACTAACAATTCGCCAAGTTTGCTATCACCCCTTGTCTAGTGGACTATAAAATGGGGGTCAGTGTGACGGTCCATCGGGCGGTCAGTCGAAGTAGCAATGGTCCACCAAGAATGACTGTCGACAACCCCTTTAGTACAAAATTTCTTTTGGGCATTTTTTTGAACACCTGGTAGATATCTTTTGATTAGCAACATTATAATGACATCAATTCAATACTTAGATGCAAATTTTCCTATTTCAAATGCCTGGGTTACTCAGACTTTGTCCAAAATATAGTTTAACAGTGTCAACACTCATTTCATTAATAACAAGACAAGAGAAGATAGAGGTGTTGTTGTTTAAGTTGGAGAGAAAAATTAGTAACTTGATTTTGTAGTAACTTCCCTCTACTTGCTTGCAACTTCAAAAAATAAAACTAACTTAAGACTCTATTAAGTGATTTCAACTTTGGTTGTGATGAAGAGAAATATAGGGATGTTGTTGCTTAAATAGGAGAGAAAAAGTAGAGGGAGAATCCTTTAGAATAATTGATTTTTTTAATGCAAAGGGAGTTGAACAGTTTTAGAATTTGGAAAGGCGGCAACGCATGTAACCACTGGTTTTTATCCTTTAAAAGATTTTTGGGTCAATTTCTTATGCATTAAATAGTATTTCAGCATAGACTGACCTGACCCAAACTTAGAGTTTTATTGACAGCTAACCTAACGGTCTGTCAGGTCTGAGACGGTCCACCAAATTGGCCATCGCATCTTTCTAGAAACTGGGTAACTCTGCTTATATCTGGCGGTTGATCTGATGGTCCATCAAATCATTCCAATGTCTCAAAATTTCAACTTCAATCTGACAGTTGTTGTGACAGTCTACCAAGTTATTGATCGTTTTCCACATCAGTCATCGAGCGTCAAACAAAATGTTCATTTTTTCCCATTGCTTTGACGGTTCAAGTGGCAGTCTGTTAAGGGTGTGACGGCCCATTTATATCTCCGTCAACCTCTTTTTCAACTGTTAACTCCTTCCTTTATGCATTTTTAGACCTACACAATTCACAAACACATCAAAAATGCAAAAAAATACCCAGTAAACACTAGGTATGCTTACAACAACACCTTTTGGGTTGCTTCCTGCTAGCACCTGATTTAATGTCGTGGCAGGACTCAGTTGTAACGATTACTCATATTTCATCAAGATAGATAGTAGTTATGTAATTTGTCGAGTCAATTGGACCAATATACAACTTCATTCGTTGCCCATCAGTTTGAAGACGCGTTCGTCTTTCTTTGCAAGTTCAACTACTCCAGATGAGTAGACATGATTAACTTGGAATAGACCCCACCATTTTGATTTAAGCTTACTTCGAAATAACTTCAATTTAGAGTTGAAGAGAAACACCCAATCACCTTTTTGAAAATCTTTTTATATAATCCTCTGGTCATGGTACTTCTTTATTTTCTCCTTGCAATTATTTTCCCTTTCATATGCACCAAGATTGAACTTATCCATCATATTGAGTTGTAGCAATCTCAACTGTGCTTCCTTACTGCAATTCAAATTCAGCGTCCTGAGTGCCTACAACGCTCAATTCTCCAATTAAATTGGTGAATGACCTGCTCTTCGGAAACTAGTTGGTATGGTGACATGCATATGGGTGTCTTGAAATATATTTTGTACGCCCATAAAGCATCATCCAGCATCCTAGACTAGTCTTGTCTGCCAGCATTCACTGTCTTAGAAAGGATGGCTTTGATCTCTCTATTCAAAATCTCCACTTCCCTACTAGTTTGTGGGTGATATGGAGTTGCTACCTTGTGTTTCATAACACCATTCTTTGCTAAGTCAGCTCAAAACACTAGGTTGCAAAAGTGAGATCCACCATCTCTTATAATGGTGGATGGCACCATAAATTGAGAGAAAATGTTTCTTTTATAAAACATAACCACTCTCATCCCTTCATTTTCAGGCAAAGCAACTTATTCAACCTATTTTGATACATAATCAACAATAACTAGAATGTATTTCATCCCATATAAGCTCACAAAAGGCCCATGAAGTCAATGCCATAAACGTCAAAAAATTCTACGTCAATCATTTTTTCAAAGGAATTACATGGAATTTAGAGATTGACTCCTGCCTCTGACATTGGTCACATCTTATAAGTAAATCATAAGCATCATTGAATAAAGTAATCTAATAGAAGCTACTTTGCAGAACAATTCTAGCAGTACGGTCACCTATATGGTGTCCTCCAACCGGGGAAGCATGACATGCTTCTAAGATACTCAACATAACTACTTCTGGAACACATCTCCATATGATATTTTTAGCACATCACTGAAATATATATGGGTCTCCCCAAAATTAATGTGTCATATCATGGAGAAACTTCTTTCTTTGATGAAAATCATAGACAACTGCAAGATGGTCTTGTTCAGTGATAGAGTAGTTCTTTTGGGTCCCATTCAGTGCTATACTTTCATAGTAGATAGGATGAAACAATTTATCCGTCTTTTGGCCAAGTACAACCTCAAATACAACACCGCTTGCATCACACATAATATCAAACGGTGTTGACCAATCCAGTGCAACAATAATAGAAGCATCAACTAACTTTTCTTTAAGGCATTCAAATGCTTCAAGCAATCATTATAAAAGTTAAACTTAGCCTTCTTCTCCCAAAGTTTGCAAAGTAGATTTGCAATTTTTGAGAAATCCTTTATAAATCATCGTCACCATTCTAATCTCACAGGGGCACATTATATGCTCGTATTCACTTGTTTCCTGACATTTTCAAGTAATCTTTGACTCTTTTTTCAAAGTACTTTTTATTTTTCCCTTATGGTACTTGTTCGCTATCGGTATCTCGCCCCTATTTAGCCTTGGATGGAAGTCGCCGCTCGATTTAGGTTGCACTCCCAATTAACTCGACTCGTGGTATGACAGGGTCTGAGCATAACGGGGCTCTCACCATCTATAGCGCCTCCTTCTAAGGGACTTGGTCTCAGTCAATCGCTGCGAACGTTTCTCCTTACTATAATTCACATGATAGAGCTGCCTAATTCTAAGGTTGGGCTATTGCCGGTTCCCTCACCATTACTAAGGGAATCCTTATAAGTTTCTTTTCCTCCACTTATTGATTTTCTTAAACTTAGACGGTAATCTCGTCTAACCTGTGGTCGCGGTAAGAGCGCCTAAGCGTGATAGTGTCCTGGAGTCTGAACGCACGATAAGCGGTAGCCGTGATAACAAAGAGAGTTAAATAACAACCACCACTTGTCGTGGCATCCATCAACGTGGACTCATATTTAGGCAAACTGCAAGTTCGAGGAACACTGAAGGACAGTATCCACCTAGCAATGATAGTGCACCAATGATTAAGATGTGATTTGAGGGGGTGACATGATGCGTAATGTGAGTGGGTGACATAATTCATGACACCCAGGAAGATGTGCCCTCAGCCTAATTGCTTTGTCTGCAACCTACGTTCAAGGACTTGATAGTTCATGGGAATTTGCAATTGATACTAAGTATCGCATTTCACTATGTTCTTCATCAATAAAATATATGAGGTATCCATTATCAAGAGGTTTCTCTAACTCCTTGGAACTTCTAGCACTACCAAAAGGTTTAAGCTCAGGAATTTTTAGTTTGGAACTTCCTTCATGAGGCTGCCCAGACACAGCCATAGCTCGTCACAGCACCATCATCTCTATCTACAGATCTGCCATCACCTTGCCTTGCTTCTGCTTCAGCGACATCAAGGCCTTACGTGTATTCAAAATTTTTGTAGACTGTTTATCAAACTGGGCGCACAACAGATAACTTTGGAGAAGTCTTTTATAAATCTCCAATAAAATCCTACATGACCAAGAAAACTACGTACTCCCTTTACTGAAATGGGAAGTGGTAATTTCTAGATAACTTCTACCTTTGCTCGATCAACTTCAATCTATTTTTCATAAATTTTATGGCCCAACACGATACCCTCCTTTCCCATAGAGTGATATTTTTCCCAGTTAAGCACTAGATTAAATTCAACACATCTCTACAAGGCCACATTCAGATTCTTCAAACACATTTCAAATTAATCAACCACCACCGAGAAATTATCCATAAAGAGCTCTACAGTGTCTTCTACCATGTCAGGAAAGATAGACATCATACATTATTGAAAAGTTGCTGGTGCAGTGCATAGCCTAACTGGCATCTTCTTAAATGCAAAGGTGCCATATGGGTATATAAATGTCTTCTTCTCTTCTTCTTCCAGAGTAATGTAGATTTGGTTATATCAAGAATAACCATCCAAGAAATAATACCACCCCCAACCCGCCAATCTATCAAGCGTTTGGTCCATAAAGGCCATTGGGAAGTGGTCCTTCAAAGTCCATGAGTTTAGCTTGAGATAATCTATGTAGAATCTCCATCCTGTGATTGTTCTGAGTGGAATCAGCACGTTCTTTTCATTCTCAACCACCGTCATACCCCTTTTCTTAGGTATGTATTGAAATGGACTTACCTATTTTCTGTTAAAAATAGGGTAGACTACTCCTGCGTCCAACTACTTAATAATCTCCTTTTTAACCACCTCCTGCATTGGTGGATTTAGACGGCGTTGGTGTTTAATGGTAGGGGTACCATCTTCTTCTAGTTGGATTTTATGTGTACAGATGCTAGGAGGAATGCTAATAATATCTGTGATAGTCCATCCGATAGCTCTCTTGTGCCTCTGAAGTACTGAGACAAGTGCATTCACCTATTGTTTTTCTAAATCAGAAGCAATAATAACCGGTAGCATGATCCATTTCCCCAGAAACACATATCATAAGTGAACCAGCAGCTCCCTCAATTCTAATACTGGATAAGAATAAGAATACGAGCCCACACCAGTCAAGGCACAAACTATCTCTTCATACCCCTCAATGCCTTCGCTTTTATAGTTCATCACAAATGAGGATAAAGGCTCCATCATAAGTTATTCAGTTTTGGCAACATCCTGTTCGTCCTCAAAATACATATCAACCACTAAAAACACGCTCATTTCCTTATGTTGCTTTACTGATCTGCCCATATCAAACTGTGCCTCTTCATTGTTCACCCTGAATAAGAGTTCATTCGCTCTCAAATCAATCAACATACTTCCAATTAAGAGAAAAGATTGACCCAAGATTACGGGTACCTCGAAGTCCACCTCGTAATCTAGAATGACAAAGTCCATAGGGAATATGAAATTTCAGACCTTTGCCAACACATCATATAGAATGCCAACAGGTCGCTTTACTGATCCGTCCGCTATCACCAGGCTTATGTTGGTACGTATGTGATTCCCCATTCGTAACTTTTGGTAAACATTCAACAGCATCAGATTAACACTTGCCCCCAGATCAGATAGTGTTGTAGTAAATTCCATGGTTCCAATCGTGCAAGGAATAATGACTACACTTGGATCCGACTTTTTCTGTATCAAGATCCTTATAGAAATGGCACTAAAAAGGTGGAGATCTGCTTCTAGTTCGCAACTCACTGCTGGCTTCTTGGTAATGAGGACTTTCATGAATTTTGCATACCCTGGCATTTTCTAAAGTGCCTCGATCAAAGGCACATTTATAGTCAATTTCTTGAGCATTGCTAGAAACTTAATGATTTTTGCATCATTTGCCTTTTTTCTCAGCCATTAAGGAATGAAAGGTGGTGGTCGTGGGATAGGTTTTAGCACCACTTCCTCTTCCTTCTCCTTGTCCGACATATCAACTGAACTATCTAGTTTCTTAGACTTCTCTGGGTGCAGTTCTGCTGGTTCTTTTGCAACTTCCACTATATTCATAGATTTTTCCATATCAAGGCCAGATAAAATCTTACCACTCCTAGTGGTGATTGCTAGACATGAATCGTTAGTCTTCTGATCCTAAGTCATTTGAGTAGGTGAAGTACCACTTTTTCCATGGTTTAATATTGAACACAGTTGACTCATTTGTTGCTCTAGCTGATGGATAGAAATTGAATGTAAGCTAACCAATCAACTCATAGTGGAAAATTCAATTCGCACACTAGCTACTCCGGCATTGGTAGCCTCTACTCCTTTCAATAGGTCTTTCATTATTTCTTCCATTGACCACTTTCCCGAACTAGTTGCAGCAGCTTCTTGATTTCCCGCATGAACATACAACTCATTTTTGTCATTGTTGCATCTCCAGTTTTCTTGCTCTCTGTCTCTGTGATTAAGATTTCCATACCCATTCCGACCTTGATTCCCTTGGCTAAATCCTCGGAAACCCACCTGATTAGCAAAGTAGTTGACTTCTTCTTCAGGTTCCATATCATCCCAATCCTGAATCATTACAGCTTTTACCTATTTTGTCCTTCCTGACAATAAGTGCTTGGTGAGTAGGTCTATTTGAGTCTTAAGATGGGCTATGTCTTGATCCTTCTACTCATCTCTTTTGCGTTGTTCATCATTCATTCCAACAGGAATAGTTGGACTTTCCACCATAAAATCACTTTTGTGCCAAGCCCTACTTAATTTGGTCATCCTATTCAGCATATTAGAAGCATTTTGAAATGAGAGAGAAACAAATGACCCTCCAGTAGCATTGTCTACCATTGGCTTCGTCACAGAGTTAAAAGCTTTGTACAGAGTCTCCATTAAATGTATCTCCATCATATTATGGTTCGGAAACTGTGTCATCTTTTTCTTGAATCTCTCCCAAGTTTCATGTAAAGCCTCATTTGGAAACTATTTGAAATTGTTGATCTAATCTCTTAATGGCACCCTTCTGGATGGCGGAAAGAACCTTTGTAGGAAAGCTCCTCTCAACTGCCTCCAGTTGGTTATAAAGACAGGTGTCAACTCATTTAGCCATAATGTAGCCTCTCCTGATAAGGACAATGGAAATAGCCTCAAATTGATAGCGCTCTATCTTACCCCTAGATTATCAAAGGACTTATAAATGGTGACAAAATTCACAAGATGCAGGGTAGGGTCTTCTCTATGATGGCCTCCAAACAACCCCTTTAGATTTAAGAGCTGAGTCATTGTACTAGTAATATAGAACTTTGCTCTAGCTACTAATGGAGAGGGAATGATCGCACCTGTTTCCCATGCTCCATCGACATCATCATCATCATCAATCTCATACCACAGCGGTTGTTCAGCCATTCTACTCATTTAGTGAGGTTTTCAATTGAGTAGTGTTGAGTCTAACCTATAGGGATTCTACAAATGAACTAAAACAACAACCAAATTTAAATCAAGGAAACTTAACTATAAGCAAATTTTCGCACACAAAATTTTCAGTCTATAATCGTATTCCCCGGAAACAGTGCAATTTTTTTATAACGCTCAAATTACACTCTGGAATGGGTTTAAAAGATCGTTGTCAATATAAAACGAACTAGGTTGGGGTTGAATCCCATAAGGAATAGGGTGTGAACTTCAATTTGTATATGAAATATTTTACTCATAGTTTACAGCTTCCGAAAGATGGGGGTTTAACTTCACGGTGTGTTAAATATCACTTTAAATACTTCAGGATTTTTAATCAAGATAAATGGGAAACCATATCTATGTTCACCAAAGATTTTGGGAATTGACAGATACTAGGTAATGCTAGAGATTCTCAGAATGAGTAGAACGGCAGAATATCCCTGACGATTATACTATCTGACGTATCTCTCGACCCTACCAGACAATTTATTATCTAATTCTCTCGAACTTAGATAACTTATCTATTTCTAATAGCATGTTACCTCAGGTAGATTAATCCAGTTACGACATTAATCATTAAATAGAAGGTTGGTAGCCTTCGAGTCCCTGTTGATAATTCACGTCCTCTAGTTTGTTTCTCCGTTAGAAGCAACTAAAACATAAGGTATAACCTAATAATTGCAACAACTATATTATAATTAAAAGAACAGAATCTTAAGATGTTTTACTACTCCTTGAATCCGTTAAACACGTAGTATGATATCAAACCCTAATCCATGGATCCCATAACTCCGGCTAATGAAATGAGCCGCTCATGATTTGATGAACGAAATAACAAGTTGAATGAATGATTATAATAATAAACTTATGAATGGGTACAAAACAACAAGAAGTTCCTCCAATTTAATCACAAGGTAGAAACCCCCAAAAAAATAGTTGATAAGAAAACACAAGAATAATTTATGAAAGAGAGCAAAAATATGTGTCTCTCTTCTTAGAGTAGATATCTGATAAATGATTTTTTTTATGAAAGACCCCAAAAGATGCTATTTATACTAAAGCCTAATTAAGGAATCAAAATAACAAAATTAATCAAATTGTCTGAAATAGGTGACGCCCAGGCTGACGCCGCGTCAAAAAGTTGACACCCTATCACGGATGGCATCAGAGAGGCTTCAGTTACCTTCAGGTGCTGTCTTACGCTGACGATGTGGGTGGCGCTGTGTCAGGGATCTGATGGCGTATCACCGACGTCGTCAGATATCTTCTTCCCACACTAACTTTCTGCTTAAGCCTGACGCCATTATTGACGCCTTATCACGACTTTGACGCCACATCACCGGTGTCGTTAGAACAGCTCCTCGAACTGTGACTCCTTGGCTAAGGCTGATGCTAATACTGATAAGCTATCACGCGGCTGACGACTTATCACAGAGGTCGTCAGCCATGTTTTCTTCTATTTTGCTCAGATTTTCAACTCTTTTTCTCCATTATTTTTTATTCTAATTTCTTCAGCCTTTTTTTACAATATCCTGAGCAAACACATCAAAACAACTAGAATTTCTTCAGAATTCACAATTAGTTTGAGCTAAAAAGCATTAAATGTGTTAGCTTTTGCACACACATCAACAATGGATGTCAAAGAAATGCCTAAATCGTTTCCTATACTCACAATCTTTATTTCACTTTCCATACATAATATGCAAGTTCTAGCATCAATTGCAATAAAGAATATACAATAGTCTTACATACATATGGCACATGGTCAACTTAATTAGGAGCATTGAAGATTCTCGACCCAACGATTAAATGAATTTAAATAAAACCAACAATCACAACAAGAGTCACAACTAGAGCTTAGGTGTTTCAAAATAATGATCCATCATATACTTATTTTTTAATTTAATGTGATCAACAAGAATAGTTACATGCATGTAAATGACTAGTTTCTATTAAGACGGTCGTCATCCTTCCATCATCAAGAAAAGCACCAAATTATGACTAAATCAAACAAACATTTAACAAGAAACAAAATAAACAAAATAACTAATCCTGTCACAGAAGTATAATACGGAGAAGGAACTATTTTCTTACAAAAAAAGTAGTAAAGTAACCAACCACCCCACACTTAAGCTAAGCAATGTCCCCAGTGCAAATAACAAGATAAAGAACCTGGCTAGTAGTACTCCTCATTCCTATTAGGAGTCGTGCTACCTGCATGGAGATCATTATCGGAGTCATTTTTCCTGTATTCTTCACATCATCCACGTTAGCCACAGATAATGAAACTAACTACAATTAAGATGAAGGTGGTGAAGTCACCACCCCACACTTAATTTGTTAGTATAAACCAATAAAGTGTTATTGTCGGGTACTCAGACGTCACCGACATACACTTTGATATGGTGCACAAACATTAATCACAATACAATTCACTCACTTTAATTCCACCAGTTTTACTTCAATGAAATAATTTTTGAACAAAGTTATGCCATAGAGCTTCAACATATCAATATACACAAAACACCATCACTGTCACATGATTTAACGAACACCATGTTACATTAAGTAAGTTGTGAAATAATGGCCACACAACAAAACTACGTTAGTCATGAATAATTCAATCATATGCAAAAGCTGAGAGTACTAGAACAATGGTGTCTACTACAACAATGATGTTTATCTTCCGAAGATGCTCAAAACTCTCTTTGACATAGCCATAGCAAGAATTTAATCCATAATCCTCAAGAAACCAATTAAAAACTACAAAATAAAGTCACAATACTTAAGGATTATGAAAATAAAACTTACCTTGAAGATTAAATATTGAAGAAAGAGTGTGGAGGTTTCTGGGTTTTAAAAGTTTTGAAGAAACTTTTGGGACAGAGAGTTTATTAAAGGCATAGTTTTATGGTGAAATAAGGGAGAATTTGGGGATTTAATTGGAGTAGTTTGCATCGCCTAGTGGATAACCAATTTTTAAGTTTGCGGCGCAAAGATTAGCGCGTAAGGAACCAGTGTGTGTATGCTTTATGTTAAGTGTTGCATAGCTCATCGCCTTACCATAAGTGTGTATTGCCTAAACTATGGCACAAGTAGACTCAGAAGAAACATAGACAGTTGATAACTTAAAACAATGAGGTTATGCATTTAGTTATGCGACTCATAAGCTATCACCTAAACTAGGGTAGGCAGCTCACAAAGTATCGCAAAAGTGGACTTAGGCGCCGCCTAATATGTCTCCTAAGTGAATCAGTGAGGGTATATGGTGTTTTGAGAACCGCAAAATTTATTGCCTAATCATAAGTATGCATCGCAAAGAGCATCTCTAAGGGCACATGTGTGCCATACATCTAATCGCATAACTATATTTAGGAACCGCCTAATGTAATGCCTAAATAAGGCTGTGGGCTTCTGCTATGTGTTGGGCAATGCATAATGCATTCCCTAATTATTCTTAGACATAACACAAGGAATGTCAACATGTGCTTTGAGTGACGCATATGGAAAATCCAACTTGAGGAAGTAGGGAAGGTCCGTACGAAGGGGGCTTCGTCCCCGCACCCCCATTGAGGTCAGTGGTAGGCTCTGAGATTTGGCCTATCAGCCCAATCCATATGGTAGCACCATAGACCTTATTGAAAATCAAAAAAATTATATTTCATCACAAAACTTTTGGGGTCAGAATAACATAATTCTAGGCACAACTCTATTACGAATCATGACTCGAGCCTTAATGATTGACTACTCCAACTTACCTGTAATATTCCCATTACTCATAAACTTACCACCTTTGGTATGGATCAATTCCAAATAGAATTTGGTACCAATCACCTCCTTAGTACTTTATGCACCTACGCTTAATCGAGAAAAAGCTAAAAATGATTAGATGGATGGATTATCTCCCACTAAGCATCGCAGTTTTGGTCGTGGCTCGACTCTTATTTTTTAATTTTTAATTCACATGATAAAATGAGAATAAAATTATGGGTTGCCTCCCATGAAGTGCCTGATTTAACGTTGCAGCAAAACTTTGATTATCTAGACTACTCAGGCATCGTCAAAATACATCGATGATACCATTTGTACCTCATATTCATCGAATATAATAACGGTCAAGAAAACACTCATCTCTTTTTGTTGTTTCATGGATTTACACAATTCAAAACTAACCTCTTTCTCATTGAGCCTAAATATCAGCTAATTCAACTCCTGGTCAACAAACACTCTCCTAGTTGCAAAGAAAGTCCTGCACAAAATTATGGGTATTTGAAAGTCTACTTCCCAATCAAGAATTAAAAAGTCAGCAGGAAATATAAAAATCAGCCACCTTTAGAAATACATCATATAGAATCCCAACTGGCTTTTTCACCGATCTATCTTTCATTACATGTCGCAGGTTTATGGGTGTGGGGACTACCAAACCCAACTTTTTATAAACACCTAGCGGCATCAGATTGATGCTGGCTTGTAGATCACACAAGGCCTTAGCAAAATACAGAGACCCAATCATTGATGTTGGGCGTATTTATACGTCTAAGCACCTTAACTTACCCATGTTTTAGCTAAGTTTTGAGGATAAAATTCATAATTCTTGCACTTTCAGTCTATTTTTAGTTATGTGAGCTGACCTATATGATTAGCATGCTTTTCAGGTACTAATGAGGAAGATTACGGCACTTTGGACACCTATGGATAGTAGAGGAAACTTCACATAAAAGAAAAATAGGTTTTGGACTGAATGTGATAGATGGGAAATTTTTCCTGGGAAAACTTGATATTTTTAAATAGTTGAGGACTCAATAGCCATTTATTAGAGAAAAATGTTATTAAAAGCCTTATGGCTGAATTTTTATGGCGTTATCATATTATTTTGAAACAAGAAAAGGCGGCTTAGCTAAGGGTGAGAGTGAAAATCGTTTTTCTCCTCTTGGTTTCTCTTTTTTGTGGACACTAAGATCATCCTCTAATCTTACGTATGATGAACATTCTTATGGTTATTTCCTTTTGGTTCATGAGTAGCTAAGCTTATTTGTTAGGGTTATGGAAACCTTGTAGTATACTCTCTATTGCAATGAGTTTTTGAATTTATAATTTGTTGATCCACTTATATCACTCCTCTCTTCGTTATGATTGAATTCTCATGGTTGCAAACATAGGGAATGTGCCATTATAGCAATAACTTGTTCGATAGAAAAGTTAATGTTTGGAAAAGAGAGCAGTGACAAGAAAATACGGTTTTGAACCTCTATTTTGCACGTTAATACCTTCATAGGATTAATGATTTTGAGAGTTCATATGATAGGTTGTACACTTTGAATTCAAGAGAACTAAAGTGAATTAATCCTTGATGGTTGAGAAACACATCGATTTAGAATCCGAATACATCTCTTTATAAGTGAAGGCATGTATAAATCCTTAATACTCATAGTCAATAGAGAAGTAAAAGATACAAGGTAGACATAACTCTAACCTGTCATTCTCTATAATCAAATATTAATACACATATTGCTTCATTGTTATATAGTAACTATCACTTCAGATAAAAACCAAAACCCCCTATTCAGGAACCTCTAACTAACAGTCCAGTAACAACTACAATACTTAGTAACACAATATTCCTTATGGGATTCAACATCCAACCTAGTTGGGTTCTATATTTGACAGCAACCGCTTACTCTCTCGTAAGAAGAGGTGTAATTTGGACACATCAAATTTTGGCCCCATTGCTGGGGAGTACGGTTTTCAACTAAGGTTGTGTTTGTTACTCGACCTTTTGGTCAAAGATTCCAAAAATTTTACTTTTTGTTTGTTGTTTTTATTTTATTCAAGTTGAGTGGATTGCATGCCAAATATGCGGATATTGGGTCAACCATTTTTACCTATAAATCCTGAACCACATCTCATTGGTAGAATGGATGCACAACGAGACTCGAAAAGGATAGCTACTCAACAGGAGTAGGGTAGATTAGCTGCTTTGGAAACGGCACAAGTAAATCAGCAGAATGCTGATAACCCAGGTCGGATACCAAATCCGGATGATGAATACCTAGGTGATAATGAGCTATTAAATCTAAGCCGTACAGACCATTTGGCTGTACCTGTGAATAGGAATGTCAACAGAGATCACCATGCTAAAATGAGACCTAAACGTAGAGCTGTGTAGTTTGATTTTGATGATCATGATGATGACTTAGATGGGGATGGTGCCACGGGGACTATTATTCCTCTTTCTTTAGCACCCAGAGCCAAGTTCAATATCACTAGAACTATGATCCAGCTATTGCAACTCAAAAGGCTATTTGGTGGACTTGCAGGCGACGATCCAAATATGCATCTGATTAATTTTATCTCAATATGAAAATCGTTTGACAATCCAGGGGTTGGAAAAAATGTGATCCGACTACACTTATTTCCATTGTCTCTATTTGGAGAGGCAACTCTATGGTTAAATAAGCTAACTCCTAACTCAATTATCAATTGGAGGCAACTGAAAGACACATTCCTAGAAAGATTCTTTCCGCCGTCCAAGAGGGCACAATTGAGAGATGAGACAAGCAATTTTAGATAGCTTCAAACTAAAGCTCTCCACGAGACTTAGGAGAGGTTCAATAAGAAGCTTATGCGGTGCCCAAATCATCAGATGACCAATGTCCACTTGATGGAGATATTATATAAGGCTCTGAACTCGGTGACTAAGCCTATGGTAGATAACGCTGTGGGTGGGGTCATTTATGGACCTTACTTTTCTTGAGTAATCTGAAATACTGGATCATATAACAAAGAAGAATAGAGTTTTGCATACCAGGGTCTCTGAGGTAGCAAGCTCTACTGTATCTATTGGCATGACGGCAGAACAGAGGCAAAGGGAAGAGGAACGTGACCAGGACATGGCTCACATAAAAATGCAGATGGACCTTCTTACTAAGAATTTATTATCGGGGAAGACAAAAAAGTTCAAAGGTATTGTATCACAGGGAAGAGGTGACTCTGATTCTGAGGAGGAAGCAAATTACTTGAATAATCAAGGGGGTTTCCGAGGTAGTGGCCAAGGAACCCAAGGAAGAAACTATCATGAAAAATATGGATACAAGGACCAAGACCAAGGAAATTGGAAGAAAAAGAATGACATGAGTGGTTTATATATCCCTCCTGGAAATTGTGAAGCTGCTGCATCTAGCTTTGGGAAGATGTCCATGGAGGACATAATCGCCAAGCTGTTGAAAGGAGTGGAGGCAACCAACACCGAAGTAGCTGAGGTAAAAAATTATTTATCCTTAATGAATTAACTAGTTTACTCGCATTCCACTTCAATAAAATAGTTGAAACAGCAAATGAGTCAACTATCAGTGATATTCAATCAAAGAAAAGCTAGCACTTTACCAAGTGACACTGTACAAAATCCAAAGAAAGATGGATCATGTTTGTCCATTACTACTAGGAGTGGTAAGGTGTTGAAAAATCCATCCAAGCGTAAGTCTGTGGTTGATAGTATGGTGGAGAATGTTGATGATGCGAATTGTGATAATTCTTTAGAAGTTGAAAATCTGGATATGGTCATTCATGATACTACACCTAGCTATCAACTGTCTAAAAAAATTGATAATGGGAAGCACAATGAAAAGGCAGTGGTGGAGAAATCTCTTCCAAAACTACCACCCCCTTTTCCTCAGAGACTGAAGAGGAAGGCCGATGATACTAAGTTGATTAAATTTATGACCATGCTAAAGAAGCTGACTATAAATATGCCTTTGGTGGACGCACTGGAGCAGATGCCAGGGTATGCCGAATTCATGAAGGACGTTTTGACAAAGAAAAAGAAAGCAAGCTATGAACCGGTAGATAATTTCCATCATTGCAGTGCATTGCCACAAGGTCCTTAGTACAGAAGTAGGCAACTCTGGGTTCTTTCACTATTCCTTGCATGGTTGGATCTTTAGATTTTGATAAAGCTTTGTATGATTTGGGGGCTAGTATTAATTTGATGCTACTATCCATTTTTAAATAGTTGGGGTTGGGATATCCTACACCAACCAACATGTGGCTTGTAATGGAAGATAGATCGGTAAAACAACCTGTTGGGATTCTGTACGATGTATTAGTGAAGGTGGATACCTTTATTTTTCCTGAAAATTTCGTTATTTTGGATTGAGAGGTGGATTGAGAGGTGCCCATAATCTTGGGTCGACCTTTTCTCCCAACCAACAGTGTGCTTTAAGATTTGTGAGCAAATGGGCTTTTATTTCAGATGAATGACGAAGTGGTATGCTTCGATGTATGCAAATCAATGAAGCAGCCCAAGGATATGAATGTGTTCTCTATAGTTGACGTTTATTATTAGGATGAGTAGGAATTATCTTTGGAGGAGCATCTTACTATTGAGCCATTGGTTTCTATGCTTATGAACTTTGATCGTGCGGATATTGATGAGTGCGAAGAAACTGTCTGTGCTTTGACAGGAATGGGGTCGTATTCTTATGCCCCCAAGAATATGGATCTTAACCTTAAGAGTCGATCTTCATCACCGGCGAAGCCATCCATTTAAGATCCACCGGTGTTAGACTTGAAAGAGCTACCTAGTCATTTTTGGTATGTGTTCTTAGGTAATGGAAATACACTACCGATTATAATTGCTGCTAATTTAAGTAAATAGTAGGTAGAGGCTCTCATCTTTATTCTTAAGAGATATAAGAGAGCTATTGGTTGGACTATTGCAGATATCATTAGTATCCCTCCTGGCATATGTATGCATAAGATTCAGCTAGTGGAAGATTGTGTACCCACTATTGAGCATCGGCGTCGTCTGAATCCACCTATGCAAGAGGTGGTAAGAAAGAAATCATCAAGTGGCTAGATGCAGGGGTGGTGTACCCAATATCAGACAGTTAATAAGTGAGTCCTATACAATGTGTTCCCAAGAAAGGGGGCATGAAAGTTGTGGAGAATGAGAAGAATGAGCTAATTCCACTCAGGCATGTCACAGGGTGGAGGGTGTGTATGGATTATCAGAAGCTAAACTCGTGGATACTAAAGGACCATTTCCTAATGTCATTCATGGATCAAATGCTTAATCGATTGGCAAGAAAGGGATGGTACTATTTCTTAGATAGTTATTCCGGATATAACCTGATTTGCATTGCTCCTGTAGATCAGGAGAAGACCACTTTTACATGCCCATATGGTACTTTTGCATTCAAATGAATGTCATTTGGGCTATGTAATGCACCTGCCACTTATCGACGGTGCATGATATCCATTTTCTCAGATATGGTTAAAGACACCTTGGAGGTATTTATGGATAACTTTTCAATTGTAGGTGAGTCATTTAACTCATGCTTGGCAAATCTGAGTATGGGTTTGCAGCGATTATGGAATTTAATCTCATGCTAAATTGGGAGAAGTGTCATTTTATGGTTAAGAAAGGCATTGTTCTCGGGCATAAAATTTTTGAAAAAGGAATTGAAGTTGATCGAGCCAAGATTGAAGTTATCGAGAGACTACCACCTCCAATTTCTGTTAAGGGGGTTCGTAGTTTTCTCGGTCATGCTGGTTTTTATCGGAGGTTTATTAAAGACTTCTCCAAGATTGCAAACCCATTATGCAAAATTTTAGAGTAGGAGGCGATGTTTTACTTTGGTAAAGATTGCTTGAAGGTATTTCAATGACTCAAAAGGAATCTAGTTGAAGCTCCTATTACTATAGCACCTGATTGGTCTCTACTATTTGAAATTATGTATGGTGCAAGCGGTGTAGACTTGGGTACTGTACTTGGTTAGAAAAGAGAAAAGATCTTTCATCCAATCTACTACACGAGCAAGGCCTTGAATGAAGCACAAAAGAACTATACCATCACTGAACAGGAGCTTCTTGTGATTGTTTATTCTTTTGAGCAGTTCCATGCTTACTTGTTGGGAACCAAGGTAGTGGTTCATACAGATCATGTGGCTCTGAGAAATCTAATTGCAAAGAAGGATGCCAAGCCAAGGCTAATCAGGTGGGTGCCACTGCTTCAAGAATTTGATTTTGAGGTTAAGGATATTAAAGCTTGTAAAAATCAAGTAGCTGATCATCTACCCAGACTTGAGAGTGAGCACTCAGTGCAGAACCACCCAGATATTGATGATGCATTCCCCGACGAAGAGATTCTAGCAACTGAGGTGGAAAACTTACCATGGTATGCAGATTTCGCTAACTACTTGGTAAGCAAAGTGATTCCTGTGAATCTCTCCTTTTATCAAAGGAAAAAGTTCATGCATGATGTGAAGCATTACTTCTGGGATGAGCCGTATCTTTTCCGACGATCTGCTGATGCTATTATTAGGCGATGTATCCTAGAAGTAGAGGTGTCTAGCATATTAGATGTAAGCCATTCTTCCCAAGTTGGAGGTCACCATGTAGGTTATCAGACGGCCAAGAAAATACTGCAAAGTAGCTACTATTGGCCTTCATTATTCTAGGATGCCTACAATTTTGAAAGAAGATGTGATCAGTACCAGAGACAAGGTTCTATATTGATCAGTACCAGAGACAAGGTTCTATCTCAAAGCACCATTAGATCCTCATGTCCAAAATGCTTGAAGTAGAGTTATCCGATGTCTGGGGTATTGACTTCATGGGCCCATTTGTGAGCTCATTTGGGATAAAATATATCTTAGTTGCTATGGATTACATATCCAAATGGGTTCAAGTAGTTGCTCTAGCTGATAGTGAAGGTAAGTATGTTGTGCCGTTCTTAAAGGGAAATATCTTCTCTCATTTTGGGGTACCCCGTACCATCATAAGCGATGGAGCATTATATTTCTGCAACAAACTATTCAGAGTCGTATTGGCAAAGTATGGGGTTAAGCAACATAAGGTAGCTATACCGTACCACCCATAAACTAGTGGGCAGGTGGAGATCTCAAAATGGGAAATCAGGCTGATCCTTGGTAAGACTGTGAATGCCAGCAAGAAAGATTGGTCCAGGAAGCTGGATGATGCCTTATGGGCATATAGGACCGTTTTTAAGACACCAATTGGCATGTCACCATACCAACTAGTTTATGGCAAAGCTTGTCACTTGCCAATTGAGAAAGAATATAAAGCAATGTGGGCACTGAAGAAGCTTAACCTGAACTGGGATGATGTAATAAATATGAGATTGGGACAACTGAATGAGATGGATGAATTCCATCTCAATGCATATGAAAGAGCAGATTTTAGAAGGAAAGGATGAAAAAGTACCATGATCGGAGGAATATCCAACGGAACTTTCAGAAAGGCGATTTGGTACTCCTTTTCAACTTCAGACTGAAGCTGTTTCTAGGTAAGGTAAAGTCTAAATGGTCTGATCTATTCGGAATTAGCAAAGTATACTCATCAGGAGTAGTAAAGTTAGAAAATGATAATTATAGTGTCTTTAAGGTGAATGGACAAAGAGTGAAGCTATATATCAGTACAACCGACTCGATAAAATGTATAGCAAGCATATATCTCGATGAATTCTGAGTAATCAAGATAACTGTGTTGTGCCACGACAATAAATCAAGCACTACATGGGAGGCAACACATGGTTTTGCTAGGATTTTGTTTTTGGTAAATCAAAATTCAAAAAGAAGAGTCGAGCCACAACCGAAACTAAGGTGCTTGGTGGGAGACATCCCATCCCTCAAATCATCTTATTTGTTTGTTATAAAGAAGTGTAGGTACTCCATCCATTAAGAAGACAATTGGTTTTAAACTTGGTAAGAAAATCAACTACATCAAAGGTGGTAAGTCTATTGATGACGTACATATTTCTGAGTGTAGTATTCGATTTCACTTGGAAATTAGGAAAGAAGGCATGTAACAACTGGTATGGGTGCATTCCGACTTTAAGGCATCACATAGGTGTATATAGGTGCCGTCTATACCATCTTCTATGATTACTGCCTCCCTTAGACGATAATTTAGGCGCCGCCAATGTTAACATAGGTGATAGCTTTGGCGCCGCCTATGTAAACATAGGCGATAGGTTAGGCACCGCCTATACCATTTCCTCTGCTCACTGTCACACTTAGGTGATACATTAGGCATCGCCTATGTAAACATAGGTGATAGGTTATGCGCCGCCAATACTATTGCCTATGCTCACTTCCTCACTTAGGAAATACGTTAGGCGCTGCCTACTTGTTCTTAGGCGATTTCATAGGCAATGCCTATCAGTGCATGTTTTGCCTAATAATCCATTTTTGAATGGATCAAACCGACCCATGTCTCACATTTTAAAGCATATTCTCTACTCTTAAATCCCACTCCAATTTTTTTCTTTTACCTAAGCGCTGCCCAAATAGTTTTTCCCTCTCCAATCCCTTCTCTTTTCTAATCTTATCTTGCAGGCTCACCTTTACATTTCATCAAGCATTTATCATCAAGTAAATTGTTCTTTCATGTCCCTTAGTTGTTTCATTCCTAGGCTCATAATGCTTGGTGATAAGATTATGGTTAGTTTGCTATGATTTGGGAAAACACATCTCATTGAGTGAAAGGATTTTCGTGGATAATCTTGATTTCACTCCGGAATGTATTGATTGGTATTCACTCTAAATATTTTTTTATGAAGTTGAACTATTTAAGTTTAATGCAAGATTCTGGGAGTTGTAAGCTTGATTATGTGAGTGACTCATTTATTGATGTATTGAGCATGGTTAACCGAAAGCATAAGAATGTGAAGTTGTTTCTATACTATGGAATGATGAGATTGCTATGTGGTAGTCTTGTTCAAAGATTGTATTGCTGAAATCAAATGACATTGGAAATGATAGTCAAGATTATAGAATCATTGTGTGCTGCTTTTGTATATCAAACTGAGAATTGTTATGTAAAGTGAGGGGTCAAAAGTGTTACTGAACTAATAATGTTGTTGTCACATACCATGTAAATGTATGTCGATGTAGTCTGAGTACTTGACAACACTCACTTAATTAGTTTGTGTAAACGAATTAAGTGTGGGGTGGTGCCATCACTATTTTCTTCTCCGATTATAGTGAAGTTTACGAACTAAGACTAATATGACCCTATTATGATCTCAGGTAACATGGCTCCAAAAGGACCATAGGGAAAGGACAAAGCATCCATATGGCAAAAAGGTCAAAAAAAGGGCAAGAAAAGACTAGGCTAATTCCTCCTCTCTTCAAGTGACTCTACGCACTTTTGGGGTCAAATAGTTTCTAGAGGAGGAAGGGAAGGAATAGTACAAAACAATAAAGTTAACAAATATGTACATGTGGAAGTGATGCAGAAGGAAAGTTTAACAAAGAACTGCCCTCGCATTCTGGCAAAGATTATGGCACTAAAGCTTGACTTCATCTTCTGAGTCATGGGCGACTGTAATCTTGATTTGACTTAAGAGTTTTATGCCAACTGGTCCCCAAGGACTATGAGAAATGAAGTAAAGATTTGAGGGCAGGTCTTGCAATTGAATTTTGGTTTATTCAACTCTTTCCTAGGTACTCCAAGAATGGATCAGTCACCACTCAAGGAGCTCTACAGAAAACCTCCCTACAGAGACATCAGACATATGTTGTGAGGATCAAGGTCCATGACCCGGTGGACTCATTATAAGGATAATGGTCATCACAATACTTACCCATATGCTTGCTTGAACAAAGAAGCTCGCATATGGTTAAGAATAGTCAATTCCTGCTTGATTCCTGGGACACAATACACTAAGGTCATGCGTGATCGGGTTTGTTTGGTATATGCTCTAATGACGAATGTGCCAGTCAACATTAGAGCAGTTATACATGCGTAAGTGCGTAAAGAAAGGGTGCACATTAAGTCCCACTTTAGTTTTGGCAACTCGTTGACTAGAATTTTAAGGAAAGAGCACATAAAAGAGGAGCCACCAGACCATAAGTTACCACAAAACCCAAAGAAGGTGGATCTCACAAAAATTAAAGAGCCTGAAACTAATCAAGGCATCAACCTTACCACTGCTGAAAAACATGCTTGAGATGAGAGTTTTTTCCGCCATCTGTATGGCATGAATAGGTTCACTATGATGAATAGGGGTCAGGTGCTTACTGATGTAGAGCTTCAGTAGCTTGACTACAATTACCTGCTTAATGATCATGCTCAAGCCATGTGTGGAGTGGGGGTAAATTTTGAAGAACCTCTAAATGATGTTTTGTTGATAGATGATGATCACCGACTGCTGGACTAATATACAGGAGAACTCTGGTGATGAAGACTCTGATGATAATTCTGACTCTGGGGGTATTACCCCAAATATAGAGAAAGAGTCTGACTCACCAGGTTTTTGCTTATTTTTTTACACTGAGGGCAGTGTGTTCCTTCTTAGTGTAGGGTGTAGGTACAAGTATGCCTTGATTACCTTGTCTGCTTTATTGCCTACTACTTGCACGAATTTTTTGTCTGCTACAGTTGTTTTAGTCGTAGTTAGTTAGTCGTGATTAGTCACTTTTCAAAATGATGGATGGATGACGACTGTCTTAAGAAAGAATTAGTCACATTGTTGCATGAAATTATTCTTGTTGATGCATTGGCATTATAAAATGAGTTTGTGCTTAATCACTACTATTGCAACATTTAGGCTCTAAGTTGTGACTCGTGCTGTTATAATTGGTTGTGATTTAATTCCTTTATCTATTGGGTCAAAAATCTATAATACTCTTAATTAAGTTGACCATGTGCCATGTGTGTGTAAGGTTATTGTATATTCTTTGTTGGGACTGATGCTAGAACTTGCCTAGTGTGTGTGTGAAGCGAAATAAAGATTGTTGGTTTAGGAGATGATTTAGGCATTTCTTTGGCAGCCCTTATTTTTATCTTCTTTTTACCTACCTTTGTACATTGTCCTAGTTGAATACCCATTGAGCCTTTAGCTATTTTCTTTGGCAACCTCATATGTAGCCTAATCCATTTTTTTTGAAGAGCACAATTTGATCCAAAAGCTCCTAAGCGCTTTAAATTGTAGAATCAAGTTGAGTTAAGATTTTGGCAAAATAAGAGAGAGAAAAAAAGGTGAAAGTGATGCCCCAAAGTTTAGTTATTGGTACAAGAAAATATTGTGATTGGGGGTGCCAAGGTGCTACACTAAAAGTGATGTATTTGTAGCCAAATATGTTAAAATAAACCTGTTTTGGCCCTGGTCCTTTCTTGGACATTGTGCACCTCAACTAAGGCAAATAGCCTAAGCTAAGGGTGGCTATCATAGGGGTGCATAACAAGAATTTGATGCCAAATAAAAAGAGTTGTATACTCTCATCACAGTATTTTTGATTGAGTAATAAAATTAGGCAAAAATAATAGAGATTGGTAGGTGAAATGAAGGTAGATTGGTTGTTAAAAGTTGGTCTAAATGGCTTAATGTAGTGTATTAAAGCGCTTAAGGAACATAGTCACTATTTTTGGCCAAAATTGTCCTACCCATCCCTTTAGCCTACATTACAACCCGTAAAAGACTTATTTGATCCTAACCTTAGCATTGTAATATTAGTGGAGCATTACACTAAGGACAAGCATATGGTCATCAATTGTAATCTAAGAATTCTTTGTGAGTGTGAGAGCGAGCAAGTTGATTCTTAAACCATATTTTTGAAAAATGCAAAACTTTGAGGGATTATGAGTAACTTTCTTGTGTAAGCGCACATGGTTGATGATTGTTGGGTAGTCTTATATGATTTCTATGCTTAACTTCTGTAGATGAATTAACCAAATTAATGAGTCTATGTTGGAGGGTAAGTTGTTTCTAGAAATGATCCAGAAATCTACTCTTTGTTAATATTTGTTGTGTATGTCTTATTGAGCATTTTGTTGCCCTTGTGAAGTTTAGTTAGGTATTTGCATGGATGTATGATTTTGTTCGAGGAAAAATAAATCTTTAAGTGTGGGGTGGTGATGTTGAGCATATTTATATGTCTAAGCACCATAACTTACCTATGTTTTAGCTAAGTTTCGAGGATAAAATACATAATTCTTGCACTTTTTGTCTATTTTTAGTTAAGTGATCTGACCTATGTTATTAGCATGCTTTTTAGGTACTAATGATGAAGATTACGACACTTTGGGGACCTGTGGATAGCAGAGGAAACTTCACATAAAAGGAAAGCAACTTTTCGACTGAATGTGATATATAGGAACTTTTTCATGAGAAAACACGATATTTTTAAATAGTTGAGGACTCAGTAGAAATTTATTAGAGAAGGATGTTATTAAAAGCCTTATGGCTGAATTTTTATGGGGGTATCATATTATTTTGAAACAAGAAAAGGCGGCTTAGCTAAGGGTGAGAGTGAAAAATGTTTTTCTCCTCTTCCTTTCTCTGTTTTGTTGACACTAAGAACATCCTCTAATCTTGGGTATGATGAACATTCTTATGGTCATTTCCTTTTGGTTCATGAGTAGCTAAGCTTATTTGTTATGGTTATGGAAACCTTGTTGTATACTCTCTATTGCTATGAGTTTTGATTTAATGATGTGTTGATCCACTTATATCATTACTCTCTTCTTTCTGATTGAATTCTCATGGTTGCAAACAGAGGGAATGTGCCATTATAGCAATAACTTGTTCGATAAAAAAGTTAATGTTTTGAAGAGAGAGTAGTGACAAGAAAATAGGGTTTCCAACCTCTATTTTACACATTAATGCCTTAATAGGATTGATGATTTGGAGAGTTCATATGATAGGTGGTACACTTTGGATTCGAGCGAACTTAAGTTAATTAATCCTTGATGGTTGAGAAACATTTGGATTTAGAATTCGAATACATCTCTCTGTAAGTGCATGCATGTATAAATCCTTAATACTCATAGTTAATAGAGAACTAAAAGCTACAAGGTGGACATAACCCTAACCTGTCATTCTCTGTAATCAAATATTAATACACATATTGCTTCATTATTATATTTTAACTATCACTTTAGATAAAAACCAAAACCCCCTATTTAGGAACATCGTACCAACAGTCCAATAAAAACTACAATCTTAGTAACATAGTATTCGCTATGGGATTCGACACCCAACCTAGTTGGGTTCTATATTTGACAGCGACCGCTTACTCTCTCGTAAGAAGAGGTGTAATTTGGGCGTATCAATCATACAAGGGATGGTGAATTTTCTTGTGTCTTTCTTCTTCTTCACCAGTGACCTTGTAGAAATAGCAGTACAATGATGGAGATTATCCAAAGTTCTTTTATAAGTTTAGTATATCCTGGCATATACTCAAGTGCTTCACCTAAAGGCACATTCACTGTCAATCGCATCAATATAGCCATGAATTTGTGAAACTTGCCTTCAACTTTTTTCTTCTTTAATACTGTGGAAATGGGGGTGGTTGCCTTGGGATTTCAACTAAAGAAACTTTGACCTTCTTCTTATGCCTTGATCCATATCACTAACATGCTTCGGCTTGGGTGGTTGTTCCACTTCTGTTCTCTTCTTTTCTTAACCTACCATCTCAACAGGCACCACTGAAGATTCATCAACTATCTCCTAATCCATTTCAACTGCATTAGTATGAGATGATGCTCCCAATCCTAGACTAGATAACATCTTATGGCTCCTAGTGGTAATAGCCATACACGATCCATCATTGCTCGAATTCAAAACTATATTACTTCGTAGAGTCCCATTCTGTCTTTAGGTAAATATTGTGGATAATTAGTTCATCTGTTGCTCCAGTTGTTTAATAGTGATTGAGTATGAATATACTAGTTGACTTATGAAAGATATGGAAATTTTTCCTGAACTGGTGGCAGCATTATCACAGCTTCCAGGATGTATATATAGTCCACTCCTGTCACTTTTATTCTTCCAAACTCCTTGATGGTTCTAATCCGAAAACCCCCCTAGTTATGCAAGTAGTTAGACTCTTCCTCGGTGTTTGATTCAGCTCCCTTACCGTGGGACCCGACAAATTTTACCTTTTCTACATTCCCTGATGGTAAATGTTTGTGAGCAAATCCATCTTAGTTTTTATGTGAGTCATATCCTGATCAAAAACTTTTTGTCTCCTACGCTGATATACTCATATTACACTATACCCAGTATTGCTTACTACTACAGAATCTCTTGTATGCCAAGCTCTACTTTTCTTAGTCATTCTTTCTAACATATCTAAAGCCTCAGTAAAGATGAGCTCCATAAAAGCTCCTCCTGCAACATTATCCCCTATTGGCTTTGTAAGTTATTTCAAAGCTCTATAGAATGTTTCCATCAAGTGTTCATCAGTTATCTTACGGTTTGGGCACTGAGAAAAAAAAAAATTTAAACCTCGCCCAAGTGTCATGCAAAGCTTCATTATCCAATTGCCTAAAGCTGCTGATCTCATCCCTCAACTGTAACATTCTTGAGAGTAGAAAGAACTTTTCTAGGAAAGATCCTTTCAATTGCCTCCAGTTAGTAATAGAACCAGGAGTCAGCTTATTCAACCACATAGTTGCCTTTCTAGACAGAGACAGTGGGAACAATCTCAAATGAATAACATAATTTCCTACTCTAGGAATATCAAATGACTTACAAATATTGATGAAATTCACAAAATATAGATTTAGATCATCACCAGGTAATCCGCCAAAGAGTTCTTTCAAACTTAGTAGCTGGATTATAGTACTGGTGATGTTGAATTTTAACCCAGGAGCTAGTGGTGGTGGAATGATTGCCCTTGTAGCTCCATCTCCATCTAAATCATCCTCATCATTGTCAATATCAAATTCATACCTTAGCAGTCTAGTCTTCTTTTGAATAGACGATTTTGATTTACAGCTGCAACTACTCCCGCTGCACGCCTCCTATTATTCGGGTCAATTAAATCATTATCTCCCAGGTCTTCTTAATCCATATTAGGTACCCAACTTGGGCTGTTGATTTAATAAAGCATTAGCCAAAGCGGCTAATCTTTAATCTTCCTATTGGTTAGCCATTTTGTCAATAAGATGTGGTTCATGATTTAAGGGTAATAATGGTTCTCCTGAACATCTGGTTCATGGCATAAACAACAATGAGCCTTTAATGAACAAAAACAACAAATAAACGTAAAATAAGGAAACTTGATTAACAGTCAATTAACATACATAAACTCAATCGACAACCGTATTCCCTAGCAACGGCACCAAAATTTGATATGACAAAATTACACCTCTCTTATGAGAGCGTATGTGGTCTTTGTCAAATATATAACCCAACTAGGTTGGGGTCAAATTCCACAGGGAATATGGTGCTAACTAAGTTGTATGCAGATTAGTATACTTTTAATCATTCGTTTCCATAAAACGAAAAGGGAGAATTTGATTCAGTTAACAAATTAATGGTTTCAGTTTACCAAGATGAGATATGTGTAGTAGTATTCGACTTAAGAGAAATAGCAAGCTAGGGTTATGTACACGTTGTAGTTTTCAAAACTTTTTAACTATGGGCTTTATGAATTAATACATGTATCATGCTTACAAAGAAACTTATTGTATTTAATAACATAATCCTAGTGTTTCTCAACCATCATGGAATAATTCACTTTAGTTCTCTCGAATCAAAAGTATTTACAAAAACAATAAAAAAATAGACTAGTAGTCAATCCTGTTAAGGCATTAACATATCAAATAGGGTTTGAAAATTCTATTTTCTTGTCACTACTCTCTTTTCCGAACCTCAACCTTTCTATCGAATAAGTTGAGTTTTAAGGCACATCCTCTATGATTGCAACCACGAGAATTGAAGATAAACGAAGAGAGTATGATATCAGTAGATCAATACATGATGAATTCAAAAAACCAAAGTAATATATTGTATGTTACAAGGATTCCATAAACCTAACTAATAAACTTACCTACTCATGAGTAAAACAGAAATAATAATTGAACTATTCATCATACCAAAAAGTGAATCCAATTTTTGTTGGAGAAGAAGAAGTTGCATTTTTCCCTTAGTTCCAAGCCACCACTCTCGATGAAAAAATAATACAGAATAATGAATAATACATGACATTTCAGCATCAAGTAGTTTTTGTAACTTTTCCCTCATAATTTCCTTCTAAGTCCCTAGACTAACTCTAAATGACAAATTAGTCTTGGACATAGTTTTTACGCACCATATTTGGTCCAGACTGCTACTCTCTCTTGTGTCATATGCCATCCGCATTCTACAGTCCCATTGTGTCTCCATCTACCTCATTAATACCTGAAATCATGCTAATCACATTGGTTTCCTCAATTACATAAAAGTAGAGTAAAAATATAAGAAAATAGGAACTCTGTTCTCCAAACTTAGCTAAAATAAGGGTAAGTTATGGTGCTTGGGTATATAAATATACACAAGATCACATGTCTCCATTCTACCAGCCCTTATCTACTTTCTTCTCGACAATTTCAAGTACTTTTTGACTCATTTTTCAAAGTTCTTTTTATCTTTCTCACGTGGTACTTTTTCACCATCGGTCTCTCGCTTGTATTTAGCCTTGGGTGGAATTCACTGCCATATTTGGGGTATATTTCTAAAAAGCTCGACTCATAGATAGCTCCTTGTGGTACGATATGGTCTAAGCATAACATGGCTCTCACCCTCTCTTGTACCCCCTTCCAGGGGACTTAGGCCCAATCCACCACTTAGGATGCTTCTCTATAATATATTTTGAATGATGGAGCAACCAGATTCTAAGGTTGAGTTGTTGCTGATTCACTCGTCGTTACTAAGGTATTCTTAGAAGATTCTTTTCCTCCACTTATTTATATGCTTACACTTAGTGGGTAATCCTGCCTGACCTGGGTCATGGTTAGAGTTCCTACGCACAATAGGGTCATGGAGTACAAACACACAATGGGCTATAGCTACGACAAAAAATATAGTTGAGTTACAACCACCACTTGTTGCGAGTCCATTGACATACACTTGTATTTCGGCTATCAGTGAGCTCGAGGTCCACGAGAGGCTAGTATCCACCCCAAAATGATAGTGTACTACATGATTAAAGTGCAATACGATGGGCGACACAATGTGTGATGCTAAGGTAGAGATGCCCTCAGCCTAATGGCTTTGGGAATAATTTGCGTTCAAAGACTGGATGGTTCATAGGATTCTGTAATTCACACAAAGTATTGCATTTTTCTACATTCTTCATTGATGTGAGAGCCGATATATCAATTATCGAGAGTCATTTTTGTTAATAAAAGAAGCCCAGGTCCCCCCGACGCACACTGCAAAAGGGCGTATGCTGGGGATGAGGGGGAGGCACTCGTAGGGAGGGATAAATCAACCTGCCCATGCAGACTCCACAGTTGTTAAGAACGTTTGCAGGTTATTCTGCTATGCAGGTTTTGACAATGATCTTTCTACTGGTTCACCTATGAAAATCTTATTACGAAATCTTTTTACACTATATATTAAGGTTCAATTGACTTGTCGAGGCGTCACGAGCAGGAACCACCCACGTCACCGTGATCCAAATATTTCACCAGATCATTCAAATGATAAGAGTGATGGGTGGTGTATACAAAGGGCAGGGACGTAGCCAATGTGAACTAATGACTCACACTAACTAGGAATTCATCGTTGAAGACTGATCTTGTGTGTATTTTCACTCCTATGCCCCATAACTTATCCATATTTTAGCTAAGTTTAGAGAACAAAGTGCCTAGTTGCTTATTGGTTTACTCTACTACTATGTAATTGTGCTAACCGATGTGATTAGCATGATTTCAGGTATTAATGAGGTAGATTAGGACATAATGGGACTATGGAATACGGATGGAATATTACACAAGAGAGAGTAGCAGTCTTGACTAAATAAGGTGCCTAGAAACTATGTCCAAGACTAATTTGTCTTTTATAATTAGTTCACCGACTTGGAAGGCAAATATGAGAGAAAAGATTATTAAATAGACTTGATGCTGAATTTTTACAATTATTCATTATTCTGTATTATTTTTTTACTGAGAGTGGCAGCTTACCACCAAGGGAGAAACGCTACTTTATCTTCTCCTCCAAGACTGTGCATACTTTTTGGTATGATGAATATTACTATTGTGTTTCCCGTTTTATTCATGAGTAGCTAAGTTTATTAGTTAGGGCTATGGAAGACTTGTAGCATATAATCTATTACTTTGGATTTTTAAATTCATCGTGCATTGATCTACTTATATCATACTCTCTTTGTTTATCTTAAATTATCGCTGTTGCAAGTATAGAGGATGTGCCTTAAAACTAAACTTGTTCGATAGAAAGGTTGATGTTCGGAAAAGAGAGTAGTGACAAGAAAATAGGACTTCCAACCCCTATTTTATATGTTAATGCCTTAACAGGATTAACTACTTGGAGATTTCATTTTTTTTTGTAAACACTTTTGTTTCGAGAAAACTAAAGTGAATTAGTCCTTGATGGTTGAGAAACACTAGGATTATGTCATTAAATACAATGTGTTTCTCTGTAAGCATAATACATGTATGAATTCGTAAAGCCCATAGTTAGAAAGTATTGAAAACTACAAGGTGGACATAACCCTAGCTTGGTATTTCTCTGAATTCAAATACTACTACACATATCTCATCTTTTTAAACTAAAACCATTAAATTGTAAACTGGATCAAATTCCCCTTTTTCGTTTTACGTAAATGAATTATTAAAAGTTAACTAATCTGCATACAACTTAATTAGCACCAAATTCCCTGTGGGATTCGATCCCAACCTAGTTGGGTTCTATATTTGGCAGCGACCTCTTACACTTTATTAAGAAAGTTGTAATTTAGGCGTATAAAATTTTGGCGCCATTGATGGGGAATATGGTTGTCAATTGAGTTTCTGTGTGTTAATTTATTTTTAGTCAACTTTACTTATTTAATGCTTATTTTTCTTTTGTTCGTTACAGGATCATTGTTGTTTATGCCATGAAACAAAAGTTTAGAAGAACCATTTTTACCCTTAAATCCTCCACCTCATCTCATTAAAAGAATGGCTAACCAATAGGAAGCTGAAAGAATAGCTGTTTTTGCTAATGCTCAATTAAATCAACAGAATGCAGATAACCCAGGTTGGGTACCTAATCTAGATGAAAAGGATCTGGGAGATGATGATTTAATTGACCCGACTAATAAGAGGCATGCAATGGGAGTAGTTTCACCTATAAATCAAAATTGTCCATTCACAGGAAGAATAGACCGCCAAGATGTGCAGTTTGAAATGGAAAATGATGTGGACGATTTAGATGGAACTAGAGCTATAGGGGCAATCATTCTACCCCTACTAGGTCCTGGGGTGAAATTCAACTTCACCATTTCTATGATGTAGCTACCGAATTTGGAAAGAATCTTTGCTGGATTACAAGGTAATTATCTAGATCTACATTTGGTTAATTTCATCAATATTTGTAAGTCGTTTGATAATCCTGGAGTGGGACAAAATGCTATTCGTTTGAAATTGTTCCCACTGTCTCTGTCTTGAAAGAAAACTATTTGGTTAAATTAGCTGACTCATGATTCTCTAACATACTGGAGGCAATTAAAATGAGCTTTCATAGAAAGGTTCTTTCCACCCTCCAGAATGTTACAGTTGAGGGATGAGATTAGCAACTTTAGGCAATAGGCTAATGAAGATTTGCCTGAGACTTGGGCAAGGTTTAAAAAGAATTTGATTCTATCCCTAAACTATAAGATGATTGATTAACACTTGATAGAAATATTCTAGAGAGATTTGAACTCCCTTGCAAAGCCAATAGTGGATAATGCTACAGGACGATAATTTATGGAGCTCATCTTTACAGAGGCTGTAGATATATTAGAAAGAATGACTAAGACAAGTAGAGCTTGGCATACCAGAGATACTGTGGTATCAAGCAATATTGGGTCTAGCGTAATAATAGCAGTGCAACGTAGGAGAGAAGAGGAGTGTGATCAGGATATGGCTCACATGAAAACCCAGACGGATCTTCTCACAAAACACTTGCTATTAGGGAATATAGAAAAGGTAAAAGTTATGGGGTCCTACGGTAAGGGAGCTGAATAAACACTGAAGAAAAGGCTAACTACTTGCATAACCATGGGGTATCCGGATCGGTTGTCAATGAAATCAAGGTTGGAACCATCAAGGAGATTGGAAGAATAAAAGCGACAGGAGTGGACTGTATGTACCTCCTGGAATCTGTGATAATGCTACCACCAGTTCAAGAAAAATGTCCATGGAGGACATGATGTAGAAACTATTAAAGGGATTTGAGCCGACCAATTCTAGGGTGACTACTATAAAGAGTTACATATCTTCCATGAGTCAACTTGTAAATTTGCACTTGATCGCTATTAAGCAACTGGATAAAAAGATAAGCCAATTATTCATAGCATTCAACCAAAGATAGGATAGGACTTTACCAAGTGATACAGTTCATAATCTGAGGACTGAGGGATTGTGTATGGCATTACCATTAGAAGCGGTAAGATGTTATCTAGTCCATGATTGGGAGCATCCTCATATACTAATGCAGTCAAAATGGATTGGGAGATGGTTGATGAATCTTCAGTGGTGCCTATGGAGTTGTAAGGTTTTAAAAAAAAGAGTGCGGAAGTGGAACAACCACCTAAGCTAAATCATGTTAGTATTGTGGAGCAAGGCATAAGAAAGGAGGTAAGAGTTGATTCAGCTAAAATCCCAAGGCCACCACTCCCTTTTCCATAACGATTAAAGAAGAAAGAAGATGAAGGAAAGTTTGACAAATTTATGGCTATGTTGAAGCAATTGGTAGTGAATGTGCCTTTGGTTGAAGAACTGGAACAAATGGCCGGATATGCTTAGTTTATGAAAGATCTTATGACGAAGAAAAGATTGGTTAGCTTAATCTAATGGACAATATCCATCATTGTAGTGGTATTTCTGCAAGGTCACTGGTACAGAAGAAAGTAGACCCAGAAGCATTCACCATCCCTTTTACTATTGGGTCTTTGGATTTTGCTAAAGCCTTATGTGATCTAGGAGCTAGCATCAATCTGATGTCGCTAGATTTTTTATAAGAAGTTGGGCTTTTGAGACCTCACTCCCACAACTAAGTGACTTTTAATGGTGTATAGATCGGTGAAAAGGACGGTTGGGTTCATACATAATGTACTTGTAAAAGTGGCCTATTTTATATTTCCTGCTGACTTTGTAATTCTTGATTTTGAAGTGGACTATGAAACACCAATAATTTTGGGAATGTCGTTCTTAGCAACCGAGAGAGTATTAGTTGACCTAGAGTTGAATGAGATGAAATTTAGGCTAAACAGGAAAACATTTAGTTTTGAAGTATGTAAATCCATGAAACAACAAAAGGAGATGAGTGTATTTTCAACTGTTATGTATTCTAAGAAGATGAGCGAGATGTACTAGCTAAGGATAGGCCTGTTGTGGAGGGCATAGATGGTTTGGTTGAACTTTTAAGGAAATATATGAATGACTTCAAACTGGCTAAACTTGGAATAAAGCATTTTGTTGATCCAACAAATGAGGTACAAAGGGTATCATCGATGTATTTTGGTGAAGTCTGAGTAGTAAATATAATCGATTCGTTCCACGACGTTAAATAAGACACTATATGGGAGGTGACCCATCATTTCTTTTTCATTTTATCATGTTAAATAAAAATACAAAAATAAGAGTCGAGCCACGACCAAAACTAAGGTTCTTGGTGGGAGACAACCCATCCTTCTAATCATTTTTGTTGTTTTTGATTAAGTGTAGGTGCATGATGTTCTAAGGAAGTGATTTGTACAAAGTTTTGTTTAGAATTGAGCAATTCAACGGTGGTAAGTTTAGGAGTAATGGGAACATTACAGGTAAGTTGGAGTTGTCAAATGTGAAAGGCTTGAGACATAATTCGGGTCACAATTCTAACACGAATCATCACTCGAGCCTTATACATTTGAACACTCCAACTTACCTGTAATTTTCCCATTACTTCTAAACTTACCACCATTGACATGGCTTAATTCCAAAAAAAATTTCATACCAATCATCTCCTTAGTACTTCACGCACCTATACTTAATCAAAAACAACAAATATGATTACAAGGATAGGTTGCCTCCTATCAAGCATAGTAGTTTTGGTCATGTCTTGACTCTTATTTTTGTTTTTTTGATATAACATGATGAAATGAAAATAAAATCATGCGTTACCTCCCATACAGTGCTAGATTTAACATCACAGCATAACTCAATTATCTTGACTACTTAGACTTCGTCAAGATATATCGATGATACCCTTTTCACCTCACTTGTTTGCTCAAGAAAATATTTTATACAACGTCCAGCCACTTTGAAGTAACTCACATCCTTGCTTGCTAGTTCAACCAAACCAGCAATGGTCTCTACAGCAGACCTATCCTTAACTGGTACATCTCACTCATCTTCATAGAATACATCAATAATTGAAAAGACACTCATCTTCTTTTGTTGTTTCATGGATTTACACACTTCAAAACTAACCACTTTCGTGTTGAGCCTAAATTTCAGATCATTCAAATCCAAGTCAACTAATACTCTACCGGTTACTAAGAATGGCCTACCTAAAATTATGAGTACTTCAAAGTCCAATTCATAATTAAGAATTACAAAGTCGGCAGGAAATAAAAAATCGACCAATTTTACAATACATCATGTAGAATTCCAATAAGCCTTTTCACCAATCAATCTTCCATTACTAGTCGAATGTTTGTGGGTATGGGGTCTCCCAAACCCAACTTCTTATAAACATCTAGTGGCATTAGATTAATGCTAGATCCCAGATCACATAAGGCATTAACAAAATCCAGAGACCCAATTGTACAAGGGATGATGAATGCTCCTGGGTATGCCTTCTTCTGCACCAGAGCTTGTACAAATAGCACTACATTGATGGAGATTATCCACCGGATCATATATTACCGCTCTTTTCTTTTTCACAAGATATTTCATAAACATAGCATATTCGGGCATTTGTTCCAATGCTTCAACTAGTGGCACATTCACTGTAAATTGCACTTACATAGCCATGAATTTGTTAAACTTCCCTTCATCTTCTTTCTTCTTTAATTTTTGTAAAAATAGAGGTGGTGGCCTTGGGATTGCAGCTGGAGAAAATTTTACCTCCTTTCTTATGCCTTGCCCCATATTACTAACATGCTTTAGCTTATGTGGTTGTTCCACTTCCAAACTCTTATTTTCAAAACCTCCCAACTCCATAGGCACCACAGAAGATTCATCGACCATCTCATCATCTATTTCGACCACATCAATATTGAAGGATGCTCCCAATCCTGGAATAGATAACATTTTACCGCTCCTAATGGTAATGGCCATACACCATCCATCAGTCCTCGATTCTAAACCATATCACTTGGTAGAGTCTCATTCTATCTTTGGTTTAATGCTCTAGATAATTGGCTCATCTGTTGCTCAAGTTGTTTAATAGTGATTGAGTGCGAATTTACTAGTTGACTCATGGAAGATATGTCACTCTTCATTGTATTCACCCAAGAATTGGTCGTCTCAACTCCCTTTAATAGTTTCTCTATCATGTCCTCCATGGACATTTTGCATGAACTGGTGGCAGCATTATCATGGCTTTCAGGAGGTACGTAGTTTCCACTCCTATCACTTTTATTTTTTTAATCTCCTTGATGGTTCCAATATTGGCTTCCTTGACCACTGATCTGGAAACCCCCCTAGTTATGCAAGTAGTTAGCCTCTTCCTCGGTGTTTGATTTAGATCCCTTTCCGTGGGACCCCACAACTTTTACCTTTTCTATACTCCCTGATAGCAAATGTTTTATGAGAAGATCCATCTGGGTTTTGCATGTGACCCATATCAAGATCACGCTCATCTTCTCTCCTAAGCTGCTAAGATATTATTACACTAGACCCAATATTGATTTCTACCATAGAATCTCCGGTATGCTAAGATCTACTTATCTTAGTCATTCTTTCTAACAGGTATACAGCCTCACTAAAGGTGAGCTCCATAAAAGCTCCTCCTGCAGTATTATCCACTATTGGCTTTGTAAATGAGTTCCAAGATCTGTACAATATTTCCATCAAGTGTTCATAAGTCATTTTATGGTTTGGACATTGAATCAACTTGTTTTTAAAGCTTTCCAAAGTATCATATAAAGCTTTATTAGCCAATTTCCTAAAATTTATAATCTCATCACTCAACTGTAACATTCTAGAGGGCAGAAAGAACCTTTCTAGGAAAGCTCCTTTTAATTGCCTCCAATTTGTTATAGAATAAGGAGTCAACTCATTCAACCACATAGTTGGCTCTCCAGACAGAGGCGGTGGGAAAAATCTCAAATGAATAGAATTTTGTCCCACTGCAGGATTGTCAAATGACTTTCAAATATTGGTGAAATTTACCAAATATAGATTTGGATCATCATTGCGTAATCCACCAGAGAGTCCTTTCAAATTCAGTAGATAGATCATAGTACTGGTGATGTTAAATTTTACCCCAGGAGCTAGTGGTGGTAGAATAATTACCCCTGTGGCTCAAGTTCCATCTAAATTGTCCTCATTATTGTCAATATCAAACTGCACAGCTTGGCGGTCTATTCGTCCTTTGAATAGATGATTTTGATTTACTGGTGCAACTAATCCCATTGTACGCCTCCAATTGGTCGGGTCAATTAAATCATCATCTCCTAGGTCTTCTTCATCTAGATTAGGTACCCGACCTGGGTTATCTATATTCTGTTGATTTAATTGAGGCTGGGGGTCTATTGGAAACAACTTTCTACTTCTTTAGAGGTAGAGGTATGGACTGGGGACATCTTACCCTCCCCAGACCTTACTATGTGGGAATACTCTGGGTTTGTTGTTGTTGTTGTTATTGTTGTTGATTTAATTAAGCATTAGCCAAAGCAGCTAATCTTTCAACTTCCTATTGGTTAACAATTCTTTCAATGAGATAAGGTTCAGGATTGAAGGGTAATAATGGGTCTCCTGAACTTTTGGTTCATGGTATAAACAACAATGAGCCTGTAATGGACAAAAACAACAAATAAACATAAAATAAGGAAACTTTATTGACAGTCAATTAACACACATAAACTCAATCGACAACCGTATTCCCCGGTAATGAGACCAAAATTTGGTAGGCCCAAATTACAACTTTCTTTCAAAATTGTAAGCGGTCGTTGTCAAATATAGAACCCGACTAGGCTGGGTCAAATCCCACAGGGAATACGATGCTAACTAAGTTATATGCAGATTAGTTGACGTTAAATCATTCATTTTTGTAAAACAAAAAAAGGGGGAATTTTATTCCGTTCACAATTTAATGGTTTCAGTTTAACAAGATGAGATTTGTGTAGTAGTATTCGAATACCGAGAAATAGCAAGCTCGGGTTATGTCAACCTTGTAGTTTTTAATACTTTATAACTTTGGGCTTTACGAATTCATATATGTATCATGCTTATAGAGAACATATTGTATTTAATAACATAATCCTAGTGTTTCTCAAACATCAGGGACTAATTCACTTTAGTTCCCTCGAATCAAAAGTTTTTACAAAAAAAATACGAAATCTCCAAGTAGTTAATCCTGTTAAGGAATCAACATATGAAATAGGGGTTGGAAATCCTATTTTGTTGTCACTACTCTCTTTTTCGAACCTCAACCTTTCTATTGAAGAAGTTGAGTTTTAAGACACATCCTCTATGTTTGCAACCACAATAATTCAAGATAAACGAAGAGAGTATGATATAAGTAGATCAATATATGATGAATTAGAAAACCCAAAGTATTTGATTGCACGCTATAAGTATTCCATAATCCTAAATAATAAACTTAGCTACTCATGAATAAAACGGGAATCATAATAGAAATATTCATCGTACCAAAAAGTAAACACAATCTTGGCAGAGAAGATGAAATAGAGTCTCTCCGTTGGTGATAAGCCACCACTCTCAGTTCAAAAATAATACAAAATAATTTATAATTGTAAAAATTCAGCATCAAGTCTTTTAATAATCTTTTCTCTCATATTTTCCTTCCAAGTCCCTGAACTAATTATAAATGAAAAATTAGTCTTGGAAATAGTTTTTAGGAACCACATTTGGTCAAGACTACTACTTGATAACGCTCAATCTACAGCTCTCGTGGGAGTGTAAAGCGGTCGTTAGCAAATATAGAACCCAACCTGGGTTGGGTATCGATCCCACAGAGAATAGCTTGGCCAACAAGCAAGAAAAATTACTAGACTTTTAGTGCAAGTCTCGTAGGAGAGGGGGGATTGTAGTATGTAACCAAAACAAGAATGTAAGAACTGAAAATAGCAAAATAAAGAGAGATTGTCACGTGTGTTGTAAACAATGAGAATTGAGGCGTTGGGGTTATGTCCACCTTCTGAGGTATACGTCTCTATTGGCTATGAGTGTGTAGAGTCTTGACATGTAATTGCTTATAGAGAATTGTAGTCGATGGTAAATCCAAGCGTCTCTCGACCTAAACAAGGACTATTTCACTTTAACTCTCTCGAGCTTAAAGCGTGACTAACGGTACGAATTCTCCAAGAAGTTAGTCCAGGTACGGCACTAGCTTTTTAATAGGAAAGGGTGTCCTACTACCTTGACATTATCTCTTTTCCAGACAAATAACTTTTCTCTCGAACAAGTCAGATGTTAGACTGGCGTTGGTCTATGCGTCTTCTTTTCTAGACAAATAACCTTTCTCTCGAACAGGTTAGATGTTAGAATGGCGTGTTCTTGTGTTTGAACCGCAAAGAATGTAGATTTAAGATGAAGAGAATAATGATATAAGCAATATACTTGTCTTGAACTCACAAACTCATAGCTATAGATAGTAACTCATTCGGCTTCCATAACCCCAACTAAGAGATTTAGTTACCCATGAATGCGAAGGATATCACGTTTTGCATGGTGGATGGCGTGAATAGTAGGTGTTTGGCGTGTGGTTTTAGTGATTCCGTAGCAAGTAACGATTCTCTTGTTGTGGAATTTAAGAGTAGAAGAATGAAGAATTGAGAATGGGTTGTAGGAAGATGTCTTAATTGTAAGGAGATGAATGAATTGTCAGAATGTCTCCCCCCCTTTTCTTCTTGAAAATCTCTAACATGATAGGGTATTTATAATACTCCTATCCTACTCCTACTAAACTAATAAAATAAATAACCAAATCCTAATATACTAATGAAATCCTTGACCCAATTGTACTAGGGTAAGGTTACAAAATTATAATCCAAATAGAATGATGAAACACATAACCTAATTGCACTAGGTTAATGTATTATGGCAAAAATCCAGCTTTGTGTCTGTAAGTCCCAAAGTCTTCAGAAATGCTGTTTTAGCCCGGGACAGATTTTCCATGCAGCAGATTTAGTCCTTTATGCGTCCAGCTCCTTTCCATCTCGTTTGTGAGCTTTCTTTTGCGTCAAGTAAGCCATAAATTGCTGTATTTTGCATCATTTATACCTGAAACTTTCCTAATCACATTTGTTAGCTCATTTACAGGAAAAAGGACTAAAAGTGTACGAAATAGATAATTAGTTCTCGAAACTAGGCTAAAATATGGGCAAAATATATTGATATAGGCGCGTAATTTCGCCTATCATCACTACTCTCTCTTGTTTTATATGCCATCTGTATTCCATAGTCCCATTATGTCATCATCTACCTCATTAATACCTAAAATCATGCTAATCACATCGGTTAGCTTGATTACATAAAGTAGAGTAAAAACATAAAAAACTAGGAACTTTGTTCTCTAAACTTAGCTAAAATATGGATAAGTTATGGTACTTAGGCGTGTAACTACACTCAAGATCACTACCCCATAATTAAAGATTTGTTCATCCTCGAACAACATATCCATTTATGCATACTACACACGTCTCAGCATCCACAAAGGAAAATAACATGCTCAAGTAGGCTCACACAATAATGAACAAGAAGTAGATTCATGAATCATTACTTGAGACAACCTACCCTCAAGATTAGACTTATTAAGTTGGAAAATTCATGCATACCGTTTAAGCAAACAAATCATATAAATTACCCAACCTTCATCAACCATGTGCCCTCACAACAAGAAAGATAACCATAATCACTCACAATAATGCAATTTCTAACAAAATGTGTACTAGAATCAAGTTTCATTCACTCTCACAAATATTTCTCAAATTACAACTGACCATGTGCTTTCCCTTAGTGTAATGCTCCACTAATATCACAATGCTAAGATTAGGATCAAATAGGTCTTTTACGGGTGGTAATGCAGACTAAAGGATGGGTAGGAACTATTTTGGTCAGAAATAGTGACTATCTTCCCTAAGCTCTTTAATACACAATATTATGCAACCAAGACCAATTTCTAACAATCAATTTACATTACTTTCGTCTATCTATATCTTTTGTTTTTACCCCATCCCATTAAACTCAATTACCAAACACTGTGGTGGGAGTTACGTACCCATTTCAAATATGTATATAATTTTTGCACCCATTTCACGTTATGTACCCCTATGATAGCCACCCTCAACATAAGGAATGAACAGTTGTCAAAGAAATTCCTAAATCATCTCCTAAACTCACAATCTTTAT